>NW_028145352.1:0-276683 GCF_050948025.1 Trichoderma camerunense
TATATTTTAATAATAATAATAATAATAATACTTTTATAAGCTATATAATTAAGCTATATAATATAATAACCTTAAAAATTATAAAAGTTATAATAAAAAGCTAATAAAAAATATATATTATTTATTATAAAGCTAGCGAAAACTTTATATATTATTTTACTTATACTACCTCCCTAACTCTTATCCTTAATTACCTTTACTACTAACCTTACTAACACCCTCCTATTATATTATATTAATAAAAATAACCTATCTTTTTATTAACTTATTTATTAAATAATTAATAACTATAAAACAGCCTTATAAAAGGGTAAGTTTAAATCCTACATTAGCTATTTATATTACTAATTATAAATTTACTATTAATAATTAGCAATATAATATTTTTTTTTTACTATTATAATAACCGGAAGATCTTTTTTCCAGCCTTATACCTTATATTTAATATAAATTAAATATATTAAATAATTAATCTTTAAAATTTAATTAATTAATTAAGGAAATTGTAATAATTTAATTAATTAATTAATAGATTTAACAAATATATTTGATTTAACAGCAGCGCTGCCGATTTTACCTCAGTTTGTTCAGGCACCACTGCGAACGAACATGACATAGAGAAAGAAGGGGGACACACGGCCGGCGCCCCTTCCTTAAGCTACGTAGGCATAAACTTTTGTAACTTTAGTGGGTGATTGACTGTCTAAGTGGTGTAATAATTTTGGCTGATCAGAGTTACTCAGATGACCCATAAATGCACCTAAAAGTATGTAGTAATGCCTTATAGGTACCTCGTGGTGGCATATTGTTATAGTGTCTGTATGGTACCAAAGGGGATTGCTAACCAGCACATCAAGTCGGTTGCACAGCACTCCGTGTCGAAAGCTTCGCAGAAATGGGTATGGTGAGAAAGTAGCGATAGCAGAAGAAACAGTTACTAGGTAGCCATAGCGGAAGTAAGTATCCGGTACTGATGATAGTAGGAAGTATCGATGATAGCAGGAAGTATGATAGTAGAAGAAAGTATCGGTGGTAGAGAAAGTATTGAATAGCTAATTCGGGTGCCGACTTCCACTAACGATACTTTTACCATTAAGACCTTCTCGTCATGCAACTTCGAGTTCTCAATAAGGAAGGCATTTTTAGCCTTTATCTGAAAACCTAGAAGTTGTCTGGTTCCAAGACTTTCAGTATTCTCTGCCTATATAAAGAGCGAGATGGACGCATGAATCCGTTACCTCCTCGAGGCACAGTGCCATACAATCACAATGTCACCTAAAACGACACGCCCTTATCCTCCAGGGGAGCAAGAGAAAGCCGAGTACTATGACGGATTGCGCAATCAACCTAGGCTGATCGCCCGGACAAGCGCCACTCCCTTTGTCCCCAATAGCACTCGCGATACGTACCAGTTCGACAAACATTTTAAACAAAGAGAGCCACTCACTTGTCAGGACATAATAACGAAATACAGTCAAGCCTTTGCTGTGGACATCATATCTATCTTGGGAGATTACCCATGGCATCGCTTCTATCCCATTCGCATAAACGACGGGATGGACATGGGAAGCCCTGTTGTATTCGTCATTGAGACCCTCACCGATTCAGAGCCATGGGAAACATCGATTGAGGTTGCACTCTCTTGCCGCAAAGCCATTCGTTTGATGGGAATAACCGATGTTGAGGTTGAAATCCAGCAAGTCACTCAAGTACCATTTGCCAACAAAGAATTAGACGCCTTCATAGATATCACATCCAAGGCAGCCGCCTCCACGCCATCCATGGTGGGAGAAAAGGCCAATCAATTGCTCCTCCAGGAAGCCGTTGAGAATGTCCTTCCTTTCTCGTCTCATATCGGATATGAAATCCACAACATAAAGTCTGACAAATTGGGCACCATGGGTCTTCATCTACGATTAGGAGACGAGGGTGCACACTACGGTTTAACATGTCGACACGTCGTTCTTGAGGGGCCCTCTGATCCGTCGGTCGATATTAACGTTGACATCTCGGGCGACAAGACTACGTTGGTTCGACAGTTAACCCAAAGGACAGCAGTGAGTTTAGTTAACGACGGAGTTGGCCTGGAAGATTACTGCAGAAAGATGTACCGAGATCTGACAAAGAAGATACACGAATGGGATAAGGGGTACAGCACAACGGAGGAGACCGCAGAGGCCAGGAAATCTCGTTGCCCAACTTCTGAAGAGCGAGAGCGTCTACCGAGATTCGGTAGTCTTTCGTCCCAAGTCACCGAAGCGGCTAGCCTCATACTGCCAATGCTGCATGAATCTCGAATCGTTGGGCACGTGGCTTATGCACCCTCATATGCGAACTCGTCGCGAGGACTCCTTCTAGATTGGTCATTGGTTAGGCTAGATACAGCCAATGAATTCGCTGCTCGGTGTACTAACAAGGTGTATATTGGCCATAAACAAGCGGAAAGTCGTGATGATCAAATTCTTGTGAAAGATGCAAAGGGACGACGGCAATCTCTTTTCAGAGAACCCTCAAAGCTATCAGATCACATAAGCGATGATGGATTCCTTCAAATTACTGGAGTCGTCCCCACGCCAAAAGATGGGAATGCTGCGAGACTACCCGTGGGAATACGAAGCATGGGGTCAGGCCTGAAGTTTGGCATGACAAACGAAATACTGGCAGTTCGACGAGATTCCACGGGTGGAAAGTTAGTGGTATGGGAGTGGATTGTTTTTTGTGAACGCAACTACACTTGTTTCAGTGCCGAGGGGGATTCAGGGACCGCCGTTTGGGATCATAGTGGTCGATTTGTTGGCATGGTAACCGGCGGTACTGCCATATCGGAGACTTCATGGCACAATGGCTCTTCTATAGCGAAGAACGACACTGAGACTCCAGAGGCTTCTGCCGGCGCATCTTTTAGAGTTGATGCCCAAAGAGATCTTACCTTTGTCACGACGGCAGAGTACCTGTTTGAGAGTATCAGGGAATTCACAGGACGAACGCCGCATATCCTATAGGAATATAGCTATAATAGTAGATACTAGAGGAATATAGCTGCAGTAGCGGAAAGTCGTGGTAATAGCAGATACTGGAAATTCTCGAATCATGCCCCCCTGTGCCCTACTGCTGTTCGGCCTAAACCATCGCGCCACAAGAGAACTGAAGATCGTTGTCCAACATGGAGGCCTTAGTAGTTGCCATGGGCTCCCAGTATGGAAGGTAAGAGAATTACTTCAGTGCCAACAGAGGTTCGGGCTCTACAATCTGAGGCTACAAAGGCCGTTCCATAACGCGATATGGACGGGAGGCATTTGGCCATGTATGAAGTGAAGCTGGGATCAAATTCGCGCCTCAAGTCAGAGTGAACCAAACAAAGCTATGCTATTGGCTGTGTATAAAAACATCAAGCGATGCTGAAGGAATGCTACACCATAATGGATCGATGACATATTACTAAAGATACTCCAATGCCAGAGGACCAGACTCTTATTTTATATGTATATAAATTTACTATATGAAGCAAGCTATGAGTCTGGGCAATCTGTGATAGCGATGGTAAGAGGATAACAAAGCGCGACAAGCATGCGGCGTACGTTCTTAGAGCCGAATTGACTGGCTGCATATGATGCGCAGCACTTCAATATGCCATGTATATTTAGAATTGGAGAGCTTCTTTCCCACTTCAGGCACCTAAACTAATTCCAGCTTGACAGTACTTATCGTAGCAGTTAAACCTCACAGTTTCGCGGTAAGAGTCAACTTTGGAATTAAGGCGTGACGATGTTAAACGCGGAGTCAGGCACTTGAACGAAAGACGTAATGACATCCCAGTTCCCAGTGTCTCCGACGGTAATAAGGTCATATTGGTCGAGCTTGATGGGCACACCGGCCGCTGCACTTCCAACTATCTGAACGAGAGTCTTGTGATCGGTCCATACCGTAAGTCCGACATTTTTATCTCGGGGCTCTGGAGGAGGCGCATATGGGATGGCGTGTCCAGTCATGGCACCGTTGCTTAGCCTTACATGCCACCCGACCTTGGTTGTTTCCAATCGTTTCGGCATATCTTGTACCATGAAATCGATGGTGACACCAGCATGTTTACTCGCATCTGGCCCATACAGACGTATGGCAAGCGTGTCAAACAGTTGATCTAGACTAAGAGCCACCAGAGACTGGGCATCCATTGTATTGGGCACTGGCTGAGATCCGTTTCTCAACTCAAAAGCTCCAACAAGATAAAAATTGCGCCAGGTGCCGTTTTCTGCCCCATATCCCAACTGTTCTTAGACCTCAGCTAGCACCGATTTTGCCTCGTCTTGATTGGAAGACTGTGAGAAAATAAGATGATTTAAAAGAGTTGCCGAGAAACGCAAGTTTTTGCGGGCCTGGTAATCTCGGGCCAGCTGCAAAACTTTGTCACTTCCTCCCATGGACTGAACGTATTCGGTTGCCTCTTCAACAGGAGGAAGCTTCCATAGATTTGCCGGGTTGCCATCAAAGAAGCCCATATACTTGTCGTAGATTCCTTTGACGTTGTGGCTGACAGAGCCATAGTAGCCGCGCAGATTTGTCCGCGAAGCCAAGTTTGGAGGTGTTTGGATCTCCTCTGCAATTTCCACAGGAGTGCCGCCATTATTCATCATTCTAAGCGTTTCATTGTGAAGATAGGCATAGTAGTCGCGCTGTTCTGATAGGAAGATATTGACCAAATCTTCGTCATCTTGCTTCCAGGTTGGCCAATGGTGGGTGGCGAACACCACATCAGTCTTGTCTCCAAATAGAGTGATGGATTCATCAAGGTACCGTGACCAAAGTCGAGCATCACGAACAGGCGCACCTCGAAGCGTCTGGATATTGTGTAGCGTATGGTTTGCGTTCTCAGCCATACAGAGAGCAGAGTAATCCGGAAAGAAGAAATTTACTTCTGCTGGAGCTTCCGTACCTGGCGTCAGTTGGCAGACAACCTCCAAGCCCTGAATGCCTGGCCTGAGCGGACCATCATTTGTAATGATCTGGGTTGGTGCAACTAAGCTACTTGCACCCACGGACAAAGCCTGTCCAAGGCCGCAGCCAATCTGGCCTGTGGGCGATTTCTCCAACGCTTCTCCATACATGTAAATGGCCCGACGGGACATTGCTGACCATGCGTACACGTTCTCGCTCACTGCGTGTTCGAGAAAGCCGTCTGGACCAATAACTCGAAGATCTGGGTTATTTGCAAGTTCTATGATGGCCTGTGCGCCGCCAAAATGGTCAGCGTGGCAATGGGTATAGAAAAGAGCGACAATTTCCGGCTTGTGGCCATGTTGAGTTTCATGGTACTCCTGGTATAGCTCAAATGCTTTGCGCGCGGTTTCAACAGAGGTCAAGCAGTCGATAATGACGACTTTGTTTGTATTCGGGACTTGAACAATGCTCATGTTGGCCAAGTCAAGCCCGCGGACTTGATAGACACCATCAACAACATGATAGAGACCAGCTGTTGTGCTGCAGAGCTGGCCCTGTCTCCATAGAGAGGGATTGGCAGTTTGGGGACAATCGTTCTCAAGGAAATCATAAGCTTGCGCATTCCAGACAACTATATTCTCGGTGTCTGAATGAATGATTGGATCCTGTAAAGGTGCTACCAGCCCGCGTTGGGCGAACTCAAAGTCGTGATTATTGGGGTCCATCTTAGTGGAGGTATTTAGCGAGATGGTTTTTTTGAATGAGATGAGGAAGGAAAATAGTAGAATGAAGTATTTTTCTGGTGCTAGATATCGTGTTGCATCTTTGCATTAGGTACGATGAGGCTATCGAGTGGAATGCAGAGGCTTTATACCCCAAAAAGCCACACTTGCTTTTCCCTCTCCCATTACGCAATTATGCAGTCACAGGTGAAAGAGGTTGTTAGTAATTTAATGTAAAGCATTTATGAGTAATAAAACTAAACGGTTTCATATGGTTTCATTCGTGGCTTTGTGTAATTGGGTCGCGTAGGGGTAATGTTCTGTATGCTTATGTGGGCTTGCATGATATTACATCTTAGAGATGCTAAACGTTACACGAATGCAGGGAAGTTCTAGGAGCTGAGTATATATCCAAAGTCTATTTAATATCATGTCTCTATACACATACCATTAAATGCATGTGGCTATAGTATAGTGTAGATGAATGTGAAGTCATGTAGTGATATTGCATTGCTTCTACCATCTGCATGCATGTCATTCCTGCAAGCCAAGGTATAGCACAGTAAGCAGCATTGACGCATATAAGATTGATCGGATACATCCGATCGGATGCGCAACAAGTTAGTAGCTATGGTGAAATATTCCCCTGCACTATTTTATGCTGGAGTGTAGAGGTGCATCCTGAAACAAGGACTCATAATGGAACATGGCCTGGGGTCACCAAGGTTTGTTGTTGTGTGTGTGTTCCAGCAACATTCGGTTGGCCCAGATAAATTATGTAATCTGTTCAATTATGGGAAATACAGTTATTAACGCCCAGTCCCGACCCATTTGTCTGGTTACTTGGTGGCTGTTTTGGTGTAATTATTTATGCGCGGAGATACGGCCCTGCTCCTCCTTGGTACGACTTGTATAATTCATGCACGCTATGATGTTGCATCACATGGGAAAGAACAGCGGGGTTCATGTATGTCCCATATATTATTACGTTGGACATTGTTATACTGCAGCATGCAACTGATGTAATTCGGGTTACCTTGCAGAGTATGCGGAGCGAGAGACATGGCTTAGTATCGAAGTCTAGTCTATGGACAAAGACTTCAGATTGCTAGTAATGTGAGACAACCATGATGGCGCTCCTCAAGGATTCTTCTTGAGAGATTTGTTGGAGCCTGCGAGAATCCTGAGGATACACCGGAAAACTTAATGCACGAGATACATCGCGGTCAGTTTATTGCTGGGCTTCATAGCGGGGCGTGCTACCCACGTGCATCTAAGATCCGCGATCCCCAAATGTCTAAGAATAGCCTCGCCACGGATATCGGCCCCCGCATTGTTCTGTGCCTCGACTCTTCCTGTGCGACGAACCGTGAGAATGACGACGCATAATAAGGAAAATTCGCCGTCGTGTAACTGAAAACCCACAATGTCGTAGAAGCTTATGGCCTTCGGAGCCTATGTTTGCCCGTCTTATTCTACACTTTAAGCTTATCCGGACATCAGCTTCTACAATAGGAAATGGGCGCGGAATCGCTTCCAGACGCTCCACTTCGCGGGCGCAAAAGACTTGCAGCGAGAGCGACGATCCGCTTCGCCATGGTAGTTCGAAAGCAGCTAGTATAATCTCTTTGCTGCTAAATTGCTTCCAGGGGCAAGTGAATTTGATCCTCCAAGAGTTATTAATAGACTCGCAGTACTTGAAAACAGAGTATTTGCTGACCTTGTGGGCCGATGCGTTATCGAAATTGGGCGATGAGCCGCCGCCTGAAAGGATATATAAAGAGTTTATTTCCCTTTTGTCTTGAGATGTTCTACAACTCTTAAAGCAATATATATCTATATTCTTGACCATTTTCCAACATGAAGACCGCTACTACACTCCTCTGCGTGGCCCTTCCTCTTCTCGCCAGCGCGGAGATGTGCAATGTCTTCAACAACGACGGCCCGGTGCACTGCAGAAGCAGCCCGAAATTTAGCGCTAAATCAGTCACCACGATTGGTGACGGAGATGCTTGGGACTTTTCCTGCTATAAGACGGGAGACTGCTACGAAGGAGTTTGGTATGTCTGCCCACCGGCTAATCACCAATATGAGTAATGGCTAATATCATTGATGATTAGCTCTTGGGACTATAACTGGGAATTGAAATGCTACATCAATGGATTTTATACTTCAGACCAGTGCAATTCCAGTAAGTCGCCTCCTCCCTGATCATTTCCAGTTCTGAGACTGACAAGTTGTGACATTGCTGCAGAAAATCTCCCCAAGTGTTAATGAGTATAAGGGATGTATTAAATATGTGCCTGGAGGACATATCATAGGAGTTGAATGTAAACATGAATATGAAACCATATATCCAGATATAAGCATATCTCTACAGTAATTTGTTTACGCGTGAAGCCGAATATATAATAGGAATGTCCATTCAGCATCTCGATTTTGCTATCTAACGGCTCATATCGCATATGATAGAGAAGACCAGACGAATATAGTGATATTAAAAAGTATTAAAGAAATATAGCTATAGTAGTAAATATTGGAGAAACATATACATAGTGAAAGTTGCTAGAGAGATGTAGCTGTACTTGACGTTACTAGAGATATAGCCCGCAGCCCAGAGTGTCGGATATCCAATTTCTCTATTCCAAGTGCCGTTAGTTCTTCAAGTGGCGACTTATTAGTTAATCCCCAATTGCATAAACACCATAAGAATAGCCGCGTACCTAAACAGTTAGCAGTTGACTCTACTATATGTCAATTAGTTCAACTTACGCTGCCGTCGCTCCCAAAGCCTCAAAAGGTTTCGCTACCATTCCAAAAGATAAGACCAGCAGAAACACAATGATAAAGACAGTTATAATTATGAGCTTCGATTGGAGATTTGTAGTTGACTGAAGGATCCAGAGGGGTGTCACGAGCATAGCAAGACCAATTATCGTGGTAATAAGAGAAACAAAGAAATCTAACCGCTGTTCGGAGACGTAGGTGACATTTTCCATATCATGTGCAGAAACATCCCCTCGTTCCTTTTCCCAGAGGCTCATCGTTCGAAAAATACGCGAGCTGTCGATAACGCGGCGTAGTGGCGGCTTTTCTTTTTGAACCACACATATGAGGTCGTCGTCAGTTCGCGTCTTCCGGGTGGCTTCTGTCTCAGCGCAAGCATGCTCATAGCCATTTGGATGCCCATGCATACTACCGTAGTGCAAATATTGCTGCTCATTTTCCCAAATAGCACGATGGGCATGATTAAAATGCCAACGGAAAATACTCTTGATATCTTGTGATGGAGCTGGTTTATAACTTCGTAGAGCGGATTGCTGCAGCACAAGTTCATCTGCAAAATTAATAGTTAATAAGAAAAGAAAACTTCCAGGCAATCATATTTCTCTTTCTTTATGGTTTATTAACCTACTATACTTTCTTAGTTTTTCCGTAATACAAGATATGAGCTCTTCACGATCTTTCTCATCTCCCTCAAATCGTCCGTTGTGAATTTGGGCTTCACCTTCATACTTCTTGTCCAGTTCGCTCAGCTGTCGCTCAAGCATCACAAGCTGGTTTTGAAGGGCCAAAGAAATCCGAACATTCAGCACTGAGAAGCGACGAAGGATAAAGAAATTATCCCCAGAGGAAATAAATCTCGAATACCCACGGTAACCGACATATTTCCACGGCACGGTCTGCTCCAGCGAGCGTCTGGTTTGAGCCCCATCCCCAACCGGTGCAGTAAATTCCCTTGTGATATTACTCCTAGCAGTTGACGGATGCGGAGACTGCGAGTGTTCTGTCATATTGCAGGCTTGTCCGCCTTTCCGATGGCTATGGGTCGTGGAGTTTGTTGGCGACGATATTGGAAAGAAAAGTGAGACGAACAAAAGAGCAACAACCAAGACTCGGTCAGCTTATCCGTCTTACATTGTGTTACGCATAATGTCCTCTCTACTATTAGCGTTTGCCTCTTTAGCAGAGCCTTATGACGTGTACAATTGGTTGCATATGCAGCTAATCATTCAACAAATAACAGCTTATTATTATTATTATTATTGTGATCAGGCTATGTAGGGTGCACCTCCCGATGTTGCCATCTGGTTAACGTGATTGGCTTACGTTCATGCAGCGGAGAATAAACTTAGACAAGGCTTTCTCCTATGGCAGGGTAACTCAGCCCCAACCAACAAAATGAGGCAGAGATGGCCAGCCAGAACTGGCATAAAATTGGGACCGGTGAAGGAAGCTTAAACTGGGAGCTGTTGCGCTGGCCAATGTGCCTCTCTGGCTTCTTGCGATCCGCAAGGCCTCGGAATCTTTGCCTCTACAATCAGTCAATAGCGCCGATAGCTATTTGGATTCTACAAATGTCTCATTTTGATGAATAGATCTAAAAATGCTCAGCGGAGGTATAAATAAATACGGCCGCCTGGTCAAGAGCAAAGAGGGGGCCATCGCCACCAGTCTCAAGCACAGATCCATCGCATTACTGGAGGCGCAGCTTCAGAAAGTGGCGGCGAAAGGGGCGTTGACACGGATATTAATTCCCATGTCTGAACCCAAGCCTCTAGAAATGAACACAGCCAAAGTGGAGGAGTCGGCGGAGCCTCAAATAGCAAGAGAAACAATGCAAAGCCTGATGAGGCAACAAGAAGCAGCAAGTATACAATCACAAAAGATGGGAAACCAAAGGAAAACAAGCAACGAGAATAAGAGAAGTATCTTGGAAATAATATGTTGCTACAATTCGATGTGAAGTGTGGCAAGTAGCGCCAATTAGGATGATCTGTGAGGACAAAAGACAGCGAGTCATGGTGTATTATCCGTACAACTGACTGCATATGTAGCCATCGCTTCAGAAAATAACAGACTCTGATTGCGGTAATGCTATCTCTTATTAATCTTTGTTGCAATGCCCAACAAAACGCTGTATTGAGGATGATTGGCTTACATGAGATGCGAGGCGGATCAAAATGAGGCTGAGGCATGCAGCTACTGCAGTAGTAAAACACAATCCGTCAATCTTATAAACCGTGCTTTTCAGCTTTTCATTTTTTTTTTTTTTTTTTTTTTTTTTTACTGAAAAGGACATCAGAATCTTCGCCTGCGCTACAGGTTAATTTAGCTTCAAGGTTATCTTCTTGAGATGTCTATGCCGCGCGATATACCGGCACCTGCTGGTGAACCTCCTCCAGCTGTTACCAGTTACCTCCACGACGGCGATGCTGAATTAAATTATACGTACCGGTTGATAGCTTTGAGCGGGCCGCCGCCACCAGCATTGAACATCCGACCACATAGCCCTGTTCAAGGGACTGCAGTTTCGGAAGCCAAAACTCAAGGGGCCGACCATTTCTCTAGAGGGAGTACGGGACTGCCACCACTAGAATTAAGCATACCGCCTGGCGTCGTTCAAGGGAGCGTTGTTCCAGCAGCCCACCCCGAAGAAAGCGCAGCCCCAGAAGCTTCAATCCAAGAAAACAAAGCTTCAAAAAATAGTGGCAAAAGAGGCATCGCAACTCGGATTTTAAGCTTTCTTGGACTCACATGGCTGAGACACGGGGACCGAAAGCAGCACAAATGAAGGAGCCGGCGGAACATTAAAGGACAAGCAAAACGAGAAGAACCAGAAGTGACAAGATGATTCAAGGATGCAGATAAGAAAAAGAGGCTATAAAGAATGAAAGAAAAGAAGCCTTGATGAACATCCAGAAGATGGTAACGGAGAATAATAGGGTATGGGTTCGGAGGAAAAATAGTCTCATGGTGTAATGCAAAGTCTGGCAAGCAGCGCTAAGTAAGATTGTTGGCGGAATTAAGAGACAGTGGAAAATATGGCGATAAAGTGAGACTTATAGTCTGTCTGTGACTGTTTTATTACTCCTTCGTTGCAAAGTATATATAGGGAATTACTACGTAGTACTACAGTAATTGCGTAAAGTTAAAGTATTAAAACTAAGTATATAAAAAAAGCTATATGACTATATTTTACTATTATTTACTACCATAGCTATATTTATTTAGTATTTAATATTATAGTTATATTTATTTATTATTTAATATTATAGTTATATTTATTTATTATTTAATATTATAATTATAACACGAGAGGTGCGGTAGAACAAAATGAGGCTGAGGATCTGCGACAGACTCCTGCGCCGCTGGCTGAATGGTCAATTGCATCTCGCGAGGTGGATGATCTGGCTTCGTCGATGGACCTGCGATAATTTCCGACACAGGCTGAGCAGATCCTCGGGCCCTGGTGTAATCCTCGTAGTCCGTAGTAGTCTGTCGCATTTGCTTTGCGTACGCGTTGGCGTTGGCGTCTTCGCGCTGCTGCTTTCGTTGAAGCTTCAACTTCTTGATGGAGTCGGCGACTTTGCTGACCTTGATCGACGAGAAGGCTGCACGGCTTACGTCGTCCAATGGGGGAATGTTGCAGAAAGTTTCAAGGCTGGCACCCGGTGCGTTTGCAATCTCGGGGCATCGCTGTCCGTGTTCGCCTTGGCAAATTCCGCAAACTACCTTCACCTGACAGTTACCTTGATGCTCGGGCAGGAAATAATATAGCTATAGTATTAGATACTAGATAAATATAGCTATAGTATTAGATACTAGATAAATATAGCTATAGTATTAGATACTAGATACATATAGCTATAGTATTAAATACTAGATAAATACAACTGTGGTATTAGATACTAGATAAGTATAGCTATAGTAGTAAATAGTAGGGGAATATAGTTATACGGCTTTCCTTTACATTATTTTCAATGCTCTAACTTCACGCACTCACTATAGTTCTGCATATTGCCCAGAATATTCCATCCTGCAACCTTGATGATGGCATTGCGGTTTTTGAGGTAGTCTTTCAAACTTGACAAGGCCGTAGATCCTTTCGCGCGCAGAATGTCCTGTTGACCCACGAGGATTGCACGAGTAGTCATGACAGCAAGACGCCGGTGCTCAATGACGAAACTGGGTCCGGAGTTTCGGACAAGATCGCAAATGTCGAACTCTGCTTGATGGCAGGGGGAGTCATCTATTGGTAGCACCGACAAGCCCGCGAGGGACTTCGGCCTCAGGAAGCTCTGCACTCTTTTGCTCAAGAAGGCGTTTTTGTTGTTTGTAGCCGGTGATCACTAGGATACGACCCCATGCGTAGTTTGCGAACTTCGTTCTCTGGTCGCAATACCCCGCTAAGTGGAGGATAGAAAACCCGAGACCGAGAAGATTTTGAACACCCACGAGTTAAATTATACGCCTGTAAAGGGAGTAGCTGCTATATCTACATTTTATAAATAACTGCTAATATATTTATATTTCTTTAGTAACTGTTACTGTATCTATATTTATTTACTTACTTCTACTATATTTATATTTATTTAGTACCTGCTATTTTATTAATATAGGTAATTAAAGATCATGTCCTGGCTGAATCGGCGTTTCTTTATGAAAGCAGTATTCGATGAGTTAATAAGGTGCTTATATTACTAAATGTATGTACTTCTTTATTTGCGATCTCGCTTTTTCTGTTATCCGCTTGCCCACCTTCACCAGGTTGGTCGAAAGGGCCAGTTATTTATAACTTGACCGAGAATAGGGGAGCTGACACAGCCAAACGGGAAACAAGCTTAACGATGTATTAGGCGTTAGAGTGTAGTTGACGTAGGATATACCCTACATCAGCTCAGTGCCGTCTGAAACATTCACAAAGACTATATTAGTAGTTACTTCTGGGGGTTGCATGTGGCTGGTGGAACACTCGTGAAGTTGGAGCATTGAAACTGGATATAAAGGAAAGCCTTATAACTATATTTTTCTACTATTGACGCTATGTACATCTAGGATCTGATACTATAGCTATATACATCCAGTATCTAATACTATAGTTATATACTTTGAGTATTTACTACCATAACTATGCTCGACTAGTATTTAGTATGCGTCATCGCTAGAGGCAGTATCTTCTACTATTCGCTACCATCATTATTGACCTTCTTTCATCATGGAGTCTGTGAAGAACGATATTCTTCACGCTGGCAGCTTCTGGAGAGACAGCACTCTGATTCAGTTTCAGAGACAATATCCTCTCATACGCTTGCACTAGCTTCGGTTCATCGGCTTTCAGTGCATCGTAAGCGCTGTTCCTGATACTCTCGGAGGGGGTGATGGGAGCCTTCGCTACGTCAAACTCTGCGTTCGATGGTTTCCCGTTGCAATTTGGAGGTGAAACATCAATCTTGCCGCCGGAGGTACTTGCGACAGAGCCTTTCCTGGGAGATTTGCCCTTACTCCCGCCCAATGTTCTTCCTATTTTGCCCATGGATAATAGCGTCTGGTCTTGATGTAAATCCGCCATGAACGCACCGTCCAACCACAAGACTACGTGTGCGTTTGAAGCGAAGCCCTCGTGGGCTCAATACATCTTCGTTCGTTCGATCTACGATGGCAAGACGAAGTGTCTCGACAAGCAAGCCGCCGAGTTCTTCAACTCGAATCACTTCAACAACGTGGAGGCATCTTTGACTTCCACCTTCCAGACGCAGATGGGTAACATGGTTACGCGAGGTACCAAACGAGTTTGTTTTGCTAATGACGTCAACGGAGAGGGAGTGAAACGCAGAATGCCTAGGTACGGCGTTGAATTGGGATAGCGAGTGTTTTTGGGCTTTTATCTCGGTGCCTTGGTTCATCTCACACACTGGTTAAATGCGTTGAAGCTACCTAATCTTTCCGGCGCAGTCTGGCACGTGTTTTGCGTTCTCTTCAGGCGCATTTTTAGTCAAGAAGGGTTTATTCGTCTTTCGTATTTCAACTATGAGTTTCTCAACGGGGACACGCTTGTAAAAAAATTTCTTTTCTCTCAGGATCATCTTCAGCAGCACACATTTACTCGTTTTAACAGCCATCATCGTTCTTTGTTGCGAAGCAAAAATGGTACTGCAAACCTAGCGCTCTGTTATGACGTTATAGTCGGCTTCATACTATGCAGCCAATAATTCAGTGAGTAACAACTCATCATTGCGATCACGCCACTTAGTAGGAATCTCTGCTATGAAGTCTCATGGAACTTTTCTGTAGGCAATGATTGGTTTACAATAACATGGCATTGTGAAACTGAGAATTGACAAGGGTCCCTATGCACAATGGCTCAGCTCCAACTGAGCTGAGCCTCAATCGCCAAAATGAGGCAGAGACTGTCAACATCTGCAGGATGGGACCGCTTAAGAGGCCTAGCTAACAGCTGTTTTCCTAGAATTACTTGTACCTTTCTAACTCGTTCTATCCGAGAGTCTCCTATGTTGCCAACCTTGTAAGTTAGAGCGCGGATCTAATATAGCTAGCTTGGAGTGCGGGTTAGCACATCCCAAATATTTAGCAACGCTAAAAACACCAAAGGTAACGTCAGTAAGACGACAAAGAAAGTCGCATCCTCTAACAATAAAGATTTTGTTAGGACGGTGCCTGTTTAGTGACCCCGCTATGCACAGGCTTGGAATTATCTGAAACAGACTTCAATACAAAAACAGCCTTGCCAATCCACCTCGGCGCTTAGAAGAGGAGTACCAGGCCGCCAGAGAGGCCCAACACTTTTGCTCACTTAGTATAAAAACAAGATGCATAAGCTTTCATATATCTACACCATTTTAGCTCCTTATGCGTTCACTTTATAAATATTCATCATCCTTTCGCTAGACGGCTTGGGAAAGAAAGAGAGAAATTTGATAGCAACCTCCAAAGGTCGTGGCTTTAATGCTTGGACTTGTGTACTTCCTGGAATAAAATTTACGATTCTAGTGCTATCATGACCCAAAATATGTAAGTCCATCAGTGGTAATACCCCAAAGCTAAATCTTACAATCTTGCAGGAGAATGCCAAGAGAGCGCGCCATGCCATTGGTGCCCGAACCGTTCTCGAGTGTCACCATATCTAGGCAATCCCTCTTCCTGAGAAGCACAGTAATGGCAAAAGTTTGGGCTAAGTTCTGCCCCAATCTCAATATACCACAATATCGAGAGACTCTAAGCAAAGAAAAACAAGAAGAGCTTGACAAAAGGGCGTATAACTTGAAAAAGCGAGCAATATCCAATCATTATTGGTCATCTTCTGAGTTTTGTTGGGAAGTGTGCTCCTGGAACGATGTGTTTGGCCTCCTGTATGATGACGAAAGGTTCCGAATGTTGGTTATCTCAACTTGTCCTGGTTCATGCTGAACCCGCTGCATACTAACTTGAAGCTTACTCTAGGGATAAAAGACCGTACGAATTTTTGGACGTGGACGAGGCTGGGAACAAAACCGTTAAAAAAAGAATTCCAGATGCGACAATCGGATTAAGGAGCTATGATGACTTCTTTCTCAAACGCGGATACCTTTGCAATATACCAGACTGCAAAGAGGATCATACAACTTTGCAGCCTGATAAGCGCCTTTCGAATCGCGACTTGCTGTCTATGATGAACAATCCTGAGTGTGGCCTCATTGTGGATGGTACCTGGGGCAAAACTGAGCTTTTGTTCCCTTTTGCAGTTTATGAAGCTAAGAAAAAAGCAACAAACTACGAGCAAGCTGAGGATCAAATTTATCATGCTTGCCGGACATACCTTGCTATGCTGGATGACTTGGCTCGGGATCCTAACAACGTTGCCGAATACCAGACGGAAGAGAGCTCCAAGTATCAGCTCTTTGCTTTTACATCTTGCGGTTCGTATTGGCAAGTCTTCATGGCCTGGAATATGGTGCACGACTGTGTAAGTAGTTCTATCTAACATTCCGAAGCTCAAATCCTGGGCTAATGGCTGCCTTGATTAACACTACTAATTATGACTCCAAAAACAGATGGTTGAGACGATATGGGAGGGAGATGTTAAAGAATGGGGCCGAGCCTTCGATCTGATATGCATAGTGGACCAAATTCAGGATTACGCGGTGCATCATCATCGCCCGTTCGTTATGAAACACCTAGAAGCATGGCACACCCGACACCGGAAGACGACAAGCTTTAACAAAGAGTTTATTCGCAAATTCAATACTGATACTGCGATGGCATACATGGACATACGCGATGAAGACTCGGACGAAGTTGACTCTGATTCCCTCGACAGTGATGATTACTGGCCTGATCCTCATGAAGATTTAGACATGCAAGACTTCGTTTTAAATAACGAACATATGGCTTACCTCAACCGTATCAAGCCTGCAGAATGGTTCCGCCTTAAAACATGCTCAGAACTCATCAGACGGGAAATCGCAAATGAAACACGACAACGCAATCGAAGTCTTCGTGAAGCTGCGCGAGCTTCCGAAGCCGCAAAAGAAACCGCAAGGGAAACTGTAAATGAAACTGCAAAAGAAACTGACACACCTCCGAAGCGAGGTCGGCCTCCTAAAACTACCTATAAAGTCACTAAAGCTAGAAAGTCACCTAAACAAGGACGACCACGAGGTCGCCCCCCTAAAGCCAATGTGACGAGAAAGACAAACACTTCAACATAAACAGGGACAGCTTAGGAAGTAGAGCTCTTGGTTTGGAGAACATCACAATAACTAAGATTTTCGCAAATAAAGATTCCTTTTTTTGCTATTTGTTCAGTTAATCATGAATATAATATATACAAATGAATCACTCCATGCTCTGAAATCCACCCCAAACTCCCAAAACCTATCCATCACCATTTTTTCTTTTTTACACTCGCAAGACCTCCTTATTCTTAACAATCCACTGATAACTATCATCCCTAAAATCATCAGCCAACAGACTCTGAGAATTCGAAGTCTCGAACCACATGAGCTGATGGTTATCCGCCCACTTCGGCCAGTTCGCATATCCCTTCACACCAACATTCGGATCAAGATTATACAAAAAGTTGTAAATGTACGTCCGCGTGCTCCTCATAGCATTGTTAGGCAATACACCGTAAAAGATCTGAATAATGTCCGAGGCGTGGAAAGTTCCCAAGAACGGAGTGCCGTAGTCGTATGAAGAGAGATACGACCAGCTGGGCACGTTGGGGTTGACCTGAGAAGCCACGGTGAGCTCCATGCGTCTGGTGAGAGTAAAGGTAAGATCGCCGAGGAGCGCTGCCGTGCGCTTGAAGCCTGGGTATAGGTCGTTGAAGATGAACGTGCGGAAGGGGCTGCCGCTGGAGATGGCCGTGTCGTATGTGTTGACCAGTTCCGTCAGCTGGCTCTTTGTGGCGTTGGAAAACATTTTTTCAGACAGCCAGTTGACGAGACTGTTTGTGTTGGTCACGTTGTTCTGGAAGACTGAGAACAAGGTACCCTCGTCTTCCTGGTCACCCACAATCATGGGCACTGGATAGTATTTTCCTTGCTCCAACAAGGCGTCAGGGCTATCCGGGAGAACGACACCATCTGGTCTAGGCAGGTAGGACAATCCGAGAGAGTTGTAGGAGAAGATGCTTGGGACCGAGTTGACAGCGTCGAGGAACGTGTTGTAAGGGAGTTTGCGAAGACACGCCAAAGTATCCGACGAGCCGCTGCAGCCAGCCTTGCTGACAACGTTGTTATACACTGCTTGAGCCTTTGGAGAATCGATGCGCTCAGCAGGCACAGCGGTTCCGGAGTTCATCATGGCGCCGCGGAACAGAGGCTTGTTGTTGTATGTAGCATTACCTCCAAACAGCACCATCTGGTCAAAGACGGACATGGCGCCAGCAGACTCTCCCCAAATGGTGACCTTGTCCGGATCACCGCCAAAGGCCGCAATGTTGTCCGCCACCCACTGAAGTCCCATACGCTGATCCAAGAGTCCCACGTTGGCGCTGCCATTCTTGAGAATTTCAGCACCAGGCATGAACCCAAAACCAGCAACGCGGTAGTTGACAGCCACATAGATGAAAGGCTGTCCTTGAGAAACAGCAGAAGCGAGAAGGCTGGAGCCATCGTATGTGACGGTAGCTCCGAGCTGGAATCCTCCACCAAAGATCCAAAAGAGAACGGGAAGCTTGTCGCCCGCCTTGGTTCCCTTGGGCCGCTGAACCGAAATGTTGAGACAATCTTCCTGTCCAGTGATGGGCTGCAGGAACGGAAACTGCAGGAAGCTCCCCAGAAGCTTCATAATGATGTTTGACGTGCCTGTCGAGATGAACATCTGAGGGCAAGAGGGAGCAAGCAAAGGAGTGTTAAAAGTCCCCAGGCTTTTGGATAGCTTCTGGGGAGGAGCCAGTCTCAAGTCGCCCACCGGCGGGTCAGCGAAAGGGATTCCATTGAAGGTGTCGATGCCTAGAAGAGAGCTGCCGACAATGGTTCCGGAGGCAATCTGTACGCTGACTGGAGATCGAGCTTCAATCGTGTTCTCAACCTTCTCTGGAGTTGGGGCTGCGACAGCCAAGGAGGAGAAGCCCAGGAGGGCGGGAAGAGCTCTGGACAACTTCATGTTGAAGACTCAACAAACGGCTGAAGATGGAAGAGAGGGCGAGAGAACTGATTGATGAGACAGTAGATAAATTGAGGGGATTTCAATATCGTTTATATAGTTCAGGCGTGTACGAGTACGAGCACCCATTCCGCCAAACCTTGTAGCGGGGACATCGTGAGTCCCAACCCACAAAGAAACCAGCCATCTCGATACTTCACAGAATTCTTAGCACCGGCTGCCCTTCTCCTCTCCGGATAGTCTGTTCATGAGCGCATAAACCAATCTCCACCCATCCAGCAACTTACACGACTTGGCAGAGGGGGGACTTGTACTACATGCTCTAGCTGGAGCCCCGAAATGCATCGGCTCGAGTGTTGAAAAGGGAAAGGTCAACAACTTCATCACCGTTGCAAAGAAGCGGTAACCCACTCGTTCGTAAAAAGTAAAAGTAAAATAAGACTATTTGCCAAGCCCCAGGTCGGGAAACAACTTACAAGGGAGGGCTACACTGCATTTCTGTCTTAAGACAAAAAAGAAAGACGGGACAACAAAAACGGGCCGTTGGTGTCCCCCATTGCCGCGCACTGATGGTCCCGTGCCGTCTCAGGTGGATCTTCCAGCTTGTCAAAACGCAGCGGCAGTGAATTTAGTCGCCGCTTCGGCCGAGTTGCAGATTCTGTGAAGATGGCTTCTCACCCCGCCTTTTGACAAAGTACTACTATGTAAATTAATGAGCTGCCTAGAAGAGCGAAAGAGGCTCTCGAGTTATGCCTATTTCCCCGTGGGGGGGAGACAGAATGCGGGGTGTTAGTACGACGTCGACAGGGGGGTAATTGGGAGCTTAGGTCATATTAGTCGCTGAGCTATTGACAACTCCTCAAGCAAAATTGGGAGCACATGAAAAAAAAGATGGTGAACGAAGCTTAGAAGACGCAGAAAATAAGCATAGGCCGAGGTCTGTCGTTCTGGGGTGGCACACTTCGTCCTAGCGAGGAGGTGGATTAGTGTCAGCTCAGGCACGAGATGGCAGATGCGGAGTCAAACGTTCTCTCGATGCTATTGGATAGCCATGTCAAGAACTGAGGCTAGAGTATTTTGTCATGATCGACAGATGTCATTGGCAGCTTGGGGACGTGCAGATGCAGCCTGCAAGGCGATGCCGACAAGCCACGGGCGCCAAGCTTAGCGGAAAGTGTCCCTGCCCTGCTGATCTGATCCTTGCAAGCAGCTGTCTTACTTGTTCTGTCTTTGTCGTTTTCGGTGAGTTCTTCCCGAAGATTCACGTGTTGCTGACAGGTATTGTGGATTGTGAGCTTATAGTTGTGGGTTGAAGGATGAGTAAGTGGAAACGATGAAGCGGCAGTGACAAGACCCAGGGCGCCAAGATCGGGTATGAGATTTACACCTTACCAGTTCACATGTCTTTGCATCTTTGAGCTTTGAGCATCTCGACTTATACGAACACGACAGGTTGAGACTCACCGTAAATATCGTCAGTTTTGGGAAAGATCTCACGTAATGGCAGATGGTGTATCACGATAATCTTTCTTGGCTGCATAGATACTCGTATCGTCGTGCGTAACGATGTAATCTCCGAGATGCTACACCGGTAAATCTCCCGATGTCGCTTCAGTTCCACAAGAACTGCCGTTCACATGCTTACATGGTATAACTCATTCACGAGAGATAAGATGAATTGCTTAGAAATGAAAATTTGTCTCAAGAAATGTATCGTTATCTTGACATGGTACATTCATGGAATATTAAATTGGTTATGATGTTTCAAGCCGTGTATAACATCTGGCCCATGCTACCTAGTATCTAAAGCTGTCTACCTAACTTGACGTGCTCCTTCGTCCATGATATCAGTGCGCATCTTACAAACCAAAGGAGAAGAAACAAAAGAGCAAAAGCGCTGTCATTATACGTCTCGCGATAAAAAGACGAGCCCATGTGTCTTTCAGCTTGAAATCCGTGAGAACCAAGGGTCTCATAAAACACCTCCAATCCGTTTCGAAAGACTTGACTTATGCCTGCGCCAGCCTGTCTTAGTGTACAACCCCCTCCCTTTCTACCCATTATGTTGAATCATGCATCTTCATAAAGCCTCCCCCCCAACGCCGACGGCAACGTCCAAGCGTCGCCAATTAGAGTTTACCATGTTCTTTGTGTTCCCTTTTTCTTTTTCTTTTTTCTTCTCTTCTCATACCACCACGCCCACACGGTTTCCTTCCCCGCTCAGGCACCGCTTCTTGTCAGCCATGCTGGCCTCATCCTCGTCCGATTCTTCCTCCAAACTTTCTATTGTCGGTGGAGTTCCTCGCTTTCGTTTGATGTTGGCAACTCTGGCATCTGATTCTGCAGGTCTCGACTGTGATGCAGGACTGTCTTCTTCCCACGTCTCCATATAATTTGGGTCAAACGAGCCCACAATATCCTCTCCGAGGGCTTTGCCCAGTCGTTCTCGTAATCCGAGGATTGGCCAGATGGGGACCCGAGCAAACTCAATCTTCATTCCCTCAATGTTACCATCTTCGTCGCACGGCGCGCTGGATGGGTCGTAAAACCGCTCGAGGAATTTGGCCGTAACATGTCCCGTATAAACCAGGAATTCGCAAGTCTCGGTATCATGAGTCAAAATCCTCATCTTGACATCCTGAAAGTCGGGTCGTCGAGAGTCGCCTTTCCGAGGCCAATACGTTTCTCTTGCGAATATTTGCGTCGGTGCAGTGTAAAAATGACGCTGGGCCATGGCCAGAAAGATGCCAACGAAATGCGGATCTTGATCAGCATTTGCCGGAATAAGACGCTTCCCTCGGAGCTGCTGTAATCGTTGGACAGGGATGTTGGGATTGTTATCGGGACCGACAGCTACACGAAAGATATTTTGACGTATTGACGCCAGTTGATTCTTCCCTATGTAGCATAACATCGGCAAGTTTGCAGTAGAGTGAGGTGTCGGGTTCGATGACGAGGATCCATAGGATTCAGCAGGTCGGGTCACCACTGTCGCGACAGAGCTCTGTGATGACAAGGCAGAAGGATTTGGAGGATAGTTCCACATAGCCTGCACCCTGACGGCATCATAATAAACTTTGTCGCCAAAATAGATGTTGAGCTCTGGGAATAGTTGCGGTTTTGCAAAGGCCGCCGGCCAAAGCGTCATCAAGACGGCCTTGACGGCTGTGAACGTCGGCTTTGGTAGCGACGAAGAGGGAACCAGGATTTCCGTCAGTGCCTCGCTCAGTTTGGTGATGGTGTTTGACGGTCGCATATGGCCCTGCGTTGGCGGAGAGCCCGGCAAGGTGCAGGGCCGCGGCGTGTCGCAGACTGGCAGCTCACAGAAGCGCACACCAAGCAAGCTAGCATGAAGGTCCGTCCAACCTATGGGCCGCAAGAAGAGGGAAGTCCCGGCATTCTGGCGAAGGATGTCACGCAGGGAGCCCTTCTTCGGGCGGCGTATTCGGCCTATGCGCCGTGCTGGACGAGGTCGCGGCGGAAGCGATGGCGGCGCTGGTGATGCTGACAGCTTCGGCCTCTGTGTCGTCGGCGGAGTCGATTCAGGCGACTCCGGCACACTCTCGGTGTCTTCTCTGGTGCCGGATGAGGCCTGCATGGAGGGGCTGCCGGATGGAGTCATGTCGTCCACAAGAGCACGCAACTTGGCCACGATGGCGCTTTGAAGAAACATGGAGCTGCGAATAAGCATTAGCCAGAGATGCGCGCGAATAAAGGCTGTTTTTAATACATAGACATGATAGAACGGGGAGAGGTTGATGGGCCCTCAGATGAGCATCTCTCAGTGCGTGAATCACAACTTACCGTGCGTCCGGACTCCGAATATATGAGGCCCTCCCCCGCTGTGACGCGACAAAGAAAAAAAATGGCTGCACGCCTATTCCCTGCTTAATTCCCCCGCAAACTTTGCTTTTTTCTTCTCTCTCCAAATAGTACCCGGGTTTGCTAGCGGAAAGCCACCAGGCGCAAAAGTAGACCGGGATGATGAGGAGGAATTTGGAGATGGAAGAGGAGCAAGCCTGTAGGTTCTTGTTGCAGGGAGGATCAAACTGACTTGTAAAAAAATAAAATAAAAACCGGTAGCGAGGGAGAAAAGGGAACAAAAAAAGGAGTCTTTGCAAGATGAACCCAGAGTGAACAAAACGTGAGACAAAGTCCTGAACGAGAGGCTGCAGACACGCGCAGCGCAGGCAATTAATAGTCATGTATTGACTTCTGTTTTCTGTTAGGCCGCAACAAAACGCCCCCCCATTTGCACGGCCAGAGTCAGCAACAGGCGCGTTCCGGGCAGGGCGTGGGCGGCGCGAGCATTGAGCGAATTCACGTGATGCTAGGCAGCCAGCTGGCGAGTGGCGGTGCTAGCGTGTTTTTGGTTTGTTGTTTGCCTGGACATGTGGCACAGGTGGCAAGGCATCACGATTACCTCAGCAGGGGCAGCGCTAAGCTGGAGGAGGTAAAGTACTGTACGAGTGCTTGTGTCTCCACTTTCTGGCTGGCAGGTTGACTGACGACAGCTTCGGCCTCTTAGGAGCAGCCCCGCCAACCAACCAGCGCAGACCATCTCGTGCTTCTGCTTCTGCTTCTTGACGCCTCATTCCCATCCCAGCGTCGAGCCATTGCTGTTCAAGATGCCGGTACGTCCATTGCCCTGCCGATCCTCGTCCAAGCAGCCCCGAGCTTCGTCTCCCGGCCTCGCACCGGAGCTGTCACCGGGAGCCTCTCCTGGTTACGGATGACCTCTGGCCTATCATCTCGTCTCTCCCGACTCTTCTCGCCTCGCCTCGAAATCTTTTTGCTAATTCGCCCATGATATGAAACCGCAGGCCTACAACTCCGACTTCAACTCCGACCCCAACCCCCCTCGCCTCATCGGCAACTTCCCCCTCCTCCCCCTCCGCACAAAGACCCGCGGCCCAGCCTACGTCCTGCCCTTCCCGTCACCGCCGCTGCCCGCCCACGAGTCCCCCGAGATCGAGAGCGAGAGCTACGACATCCTCGACGAGGTCCTGCGCCTCTTCCGCGCAAACACCTTCTTCCGCAACTTTGAGATCAAGGGCCCCGCTGACCGCCTGCTCGTCTACGGCATCTGGTTCCTGAGCGACTGCCTGCAGAAGATCAAGCCCAATGCCTCGGCTCGCGATGCCGCCAAGGAGGTCAACAACTTGGCGCTGGACCTCAACTTTGCTATTCCTGGAGACCCAGGATTCCCTCTAAACCAGGTTTGTCAATTCATGTTTAACTTTCTTGGAGGCCTTCGACGCAACGATGCCGTCCGTCCGAGATTCCAGGAGCTAACGTATTACCCCCAACTCCTTTAGATGTACGAACCCCCTCGAGACAGGCAGGACGCAGAGCAGCTCAAGCTGTATATGGCGCAAGTCCGACAGGAGCTTGCATCCCGGTTACTGGCTAGAGTGTACGAGGAGGATGAGACCAAGCCCAGCAAGTGGTGGTTGAGCTTCACGAAGAGAAAGTTCATGAACAAGTCGTTGTAAGAGAAGTGGAGTTGCTTGGTGGCATTTAGAAGGTCAATATACTATTTTACTGCAACTTGAGAGAGCACGGATCGCACCTAGCTCTAAATACATATTCATCCATTGTCATGGGGATTCATGTGCGTCAGCTCCCAAGGAGTATTCCTGTGTTCTATTCACTTGTTTTTCACACCAGGCCATTGGCATCTATATCTTTATTACAGCCAGCCATATGTATCCATCATCCAGTCTTGGGCTTCTTCCTCTGGAACTTGCCCCTGGCCATTATATTACCCTCCGCAGGGATTGCCCTCCATCCCGTAAACACAAAGCCGACCGCCCCGCCCCTCTCCGTCATGAACGGATGCGTCCGCCCAGGCAATACCTGCCACCTCCTCGCCCGGCTCGTCTGCACCTGCGCGCCGATCAGCAGCGACGGGTTGATGGGGAAATCCGGCGTGCCGGCCCAGTTCTCCAGCTCCGTCGTCGTCTTGCCCTCTGCCTCAGCCGGAGGATTCGACACCCAGGCGCCACGTCGGCTAATGCTGAAGCAGTCCGCTAGCTGCGTCAGGGGCTCGATTGTCGGTGAGTAGATGGCTACGGGTGCGCCGCCGGCAAGGAGCGGGAGCGCATGCCGCAGCACCGAGATGGGATCCATGGTACTTGCCACGGCGAGGCCGGAGAAGCCGCCCGCTCGAGTCGCGTCGACGATTTGGCGTGTGCGAGCCCATCGCCGACGCTTGCGGTGGTAGTTTGCGCGCCGGTTAGTCTTCCAGGATGCAAGGGTCTCAGAGTCTACTTCTGGTGCTGGTTCCGCGTATGTAGGGTCTGCTTCAGGGTCCAATAGCTGAAGCCAGGAGATTGGTAGCAAGTTGGTGAAGAGCGGATGGTAGGGATATGGAGGGTTGGGATCGCTAAAGTCGTAGTCAAAGTGACGGAGGAGAGAGAGGTTGGGTTGTGAGTTGGCGTGGATGAGGGTGATGCTGTTTGTAAGAGCATAGTGGTCGTCTAGGTCATCTTTTCGAGGCCGCTTGGGTCTATTTCTCTGTGCCTTGGCAGGCTCTGTTGCTGCTGTGCCCGCCTCCTCGTTGGGTTGCAGCTCTGGGTTCTGCTCCTGCTGGGCGGCATCTGTTGATGTGCCTTCTTCTTCTGGAGCTTCTGCGTGCAATAGCCCCATTCTCTCAGCCATGGCCGCGACCAACAGACCTCCCGTATCATCGACAGCCAGCCATCGCCCACCATGTGGACTTTGTTCACCCTCAATTGGTAGGCCACCAAAGTGTACATCAGCCCAGCATCCCAGCAAGCCAATCATTTCCTGTCGCATTTCCATGACTTTGCTGGCATCCCTCTCAACCAGCATCCACTGTCCGAGCTGTGCCACGTCTAGAGGCAGAACAGTAAACCGCCGCATGTACTTTCTCTCCTTGAGGAGCTTGTATTTGGCCAGCGAGTATGCCGTCTTCTGATCAATCGCCGTGTGAGAGAGCATCAGCTTGGCGATCAATTCTTTGCCCGCCGAAGCACCCTCCCTCTTCAGCTGATCAATCTCGGCCATTGTGAGCGTCTGGCGCGCAGATTCGTCAATGACCTCGCGGTTCGACCGTGCGACAACCTTGCCGCTCTCATCGACAAGCGTGAGCTCCTCTCCATTCGCCGGTTCAATAACGTCGTCGCCCTCGGCGGACTCTGTAGCGCTCACATCGGCGAGCTTATCGGCATTGAGTTCTGTGCCGGGAACGACTCGTAATCGGGGAAAGCTTTCGCCTTCGCGCTTGTCCTGAATCTCATAGGTGAGGTGGTAGGGCCGTTCAATTATAAGATTGCTCGGAAACGAGCCATATTTGCCTAGAGAAATGGTTCTGGAAAGCCGGTCAGTCGCACGCCATCAAAGAGCTACAAGGCAGAAGAGAGAAAATAGAGACTGACGTATTGGGAACCACCTGAAGGACACGCGTCACCTCGCTCGGTAGTCTGATTGCAACCCATCCATTGGGCTGCACTGTATTCCTCGACATTTCGGCAAGGCTGAGGCGGAAGCATCAACTGTTGCTGAAACTTCAGTGTTGGTTCATGGCAGAAAAAAAAATAATTAAAGCGCCGGACTTGATCTCGGTGAGCCCCGCGCCCCACCGTGGCGGCTCCCCACTCACCGCGGTGGGTCATCTTGAGATCTAAGTACATGTATTCTCACGTCACAGCATTAACTCGGCGGTAGATTTCAAATTAGAAATACCATTGTGCCTGTTTAAATTGGGTTGGGTTGGAAACTTCAGAATAGATTTGCCTTTTTTTTTTTCGATAACCCATTGGTTAAGTAGACCGATGCTCTAGCTGGGCCGCATTATTCTAATTGTCAGCCCGAATAACCTGGTGGAAAGCCTATTAATAGTTGCATCTTCGTAATTGGTAGCGATCCATATGGTAGCTATAAAACCAAAACAAATTAAACAAAGTATGGGAAACAAGCACGTATTATCGCTTGATATTCTGCACCCAAGGACTGTATAGGTTGTCTCATGGGACTCTGTCTCATGACTTTCGTAACACCCACGGCGTAGATCTCTACCCTACATATCCCAGATAAAGTCTTGAAGATGGAACATTGTAAAATTATCAACCACCTTTCATTCTATATCTATAATTACGCAAGATAAAGTGTAAGGAGGTATCATCTAAAACGTCCTATTTATGTAGAGAGGTATGTTGGAAAGAACGGTATGACACACATAGAAGGACATTCGGGAATTTATTCATGGCGGCGTTAGTATATGTATGCACACACCAACAGACGTATTATGTACCTGCTTGGCTGTCCTTTCCCGTCGCTTGACTGGGCGTTCTGTCTCTGGGTATTAGATGGATTGCAAAATTATCTGTAGAGGCTGCTTAATTGGCTCACAGGTCCTTGGCTGCCGATCCTATTGCTTGTTCTGGTTCTGCCTTTCTGCTTGCCTGGCACTCTTGGGCCTGAAGCTTCCGTGTTTTCGTCTGCAGTCATTGTCGGCGAACTTTCAGGCGGCTTTTGTGACGCTGAGCGAGTGTGTGCGAAGACAGATGTGAGGAGAAGGATATGATGATCTTGTGGAAGGGGGAAATTCTATTTTGGATGCAAGAGCTTAATGCTAGTAGAGGTGGAAGGTGCAACTTCCAAATGCATGTGGCGGCAATTCACATGCTCTTCACTTGGCGGGGCTATTAGTAGTAGTTACTAGAGCATAGATTAATCAACAATCCTCTCACTACCTACGTATTATAACAAGGCACACAATGGTAGCAGATACTAGGGGAAGATGGCGATAGTAGCAGATACTAGAGGAAGGCAGCGATAGTAGCAGCTACTAGACTGAAGTAGTGATAGTAGCAAATGCTAGAAAAAATAGCGATAGTTTCTGAGAAACCAGGTATATGAAATTGGACTTCGCTACATCTCGCCATCACATATATCACTTGTGGCCGTTTGGGCGATGTAGACAAAGTTTGCGTGCCGGCCAAACACTCTCCTAATATCACCGTTACCTCTGTATAGTCTGCCAAATATTTTAGGTATACATTTGGCAGATCTTATATTCATATCTCGTAATCGTTCGCTTGTCTTCCGCTACTGGAGGTAATCGTATCACTGGGCGAACTTTTGATTCGTAAGATCGTTGCTGAATCACGAAACTTGCGAGACGAGAGTTCAAGTTCTGGGCTTTGCTGTAAAATATCGCCAAAGGTTGTCGATAGTAGAATCTTGGAGTGTTAACCACTTCAGCTTCAACTTTTTGCGGGAGATATGAAGGGGAATAACCACGCCAGATCGGATTATGCCTTCTCGACGACGGATACTCGTTTGGTGACGAGGGCGCGCAATTCGTTTAGTAGTATTTTAGTCGCGGGATATCGCAGAAAGAAAATCATTTCACTCTAATTGGAACTTGGTGGAGAACATCTCTTGTTGTGTCCGACTTCGACCTAGTCTCATGGTTGTGCCATACGAAGAAGGGGGAGCGAAGACTTGGATGGTTTCAGCTGAATGCTAAGGCAGCTATCGGAGAGCATTGTCGTCGCCACAATCCATAGGTTTTATCAGCTCTTGAACGCCGCCGATGATGAAGGTACGACAATTGCTAAATCAACCGGCCAAGCTGGTCTGTTTGTAAATTTCCCGCCGGAATCCAATTGGGTTCACGCGCACGAGCGAAGCCAGTACACTTCTGCGAAAGATATCATTCTCGGTAAAACACAATTCAATAGCTTAGCTTATAGTTGGTTGATAAAGCCGTATTGTGTATCAATATCTGAGGAGTCTGGTCATCGAGTCAGAGTTATTCGTCGATGCCTAATTCCACTTCATGGTCAGCTCTGTTCACCAGAGAAGTTGCTAGCCGGCTAACGAAGGAATTGCGGAGTATGTAAGAATATTGAAGGCTTAAAGAAGATATGAAGCATTGTTGGATTGATTCGGCGAACGTTATAATTAACCGACGAGATAATTCGCGTGTTGGTCAGTCCGATGACATACCGTCACAAACCTTTCTCGTCCGGAGCTCGGCGAGGCCAAATGAAATTCAGGAGATTGGGATCAATTTTTAGCATTTGGCATTCAATAAAATAATACGGATGGAATTAGAGCGTCGGGATACGATTCACGACATCTGGCAGAAGATATCAGACCCGATGACTAACAGGCAGCAGCAATAACGCCAAGCGCAGAGTCTCGACCCAAGATAGCCGACGGGAGAATGTGAAAAGGCAGCCAGCCACGCGATCAAATCATCCGATCTTAAGATATCTAGCGTTTGCGCCTCATCCTTGTGCTGTTCAGCTATAAGCAGAGTAACCCATCCTTGGAAAGCGGATTGCAGTAGAACGATGCGATAATCGATCTCAATATGTGGGCGAACCAAACGAAGCTTCTCCTTTTTGGCTTAATTGGGACAGAGGCTGGCGTAGTCTCCTTCGCACATGTGATCTAGTCAATCGTCAATGGTCGGTCGCCGCGTGTCGATCACGTTGAAGAGCCAAGACGGTCCATTTAGCATCTCGGTTCTTGATATCCCAAAACGCCACGCCTCGCGGCAGCTTAACGCAGGGCTTCACCAATTTAGCCAGTAGTCCGGGGCCCCGGAACCGTGACCTGCTTCTGGGGCTGAAAAAGCTGGAGCTGGAGCTAGAGCTGGAGTTGGAGATCTGGGGAAGAGAGGAGGACTTAGAGCCGTCGGGTCCTTTCCGACGGGAGCTTTCATAGGTGGACGGAGCAGAGATGTTGAGTCGGCCACAGATTAAATACCCGAAAAGCCTCTGACGAAGGTCCAACAGACATGCGTCAAGAGAATAAAATTAGACAAGTCGGCGTACTGTTCTAATGATTACAGTTGCTCATACATGGGTTAGGTATTAATGAGGTACAAATGAGATGTACAGGTACTGGGGGAGGAGAAAAGAATGGGAGACCAGGTTTCACGTGATGAGGACTGGAGGGTGTACTGTTGTTGCAACCTCAGGCACTGACTGAGAACGATATCGTTCCATCATGCCTCTTTATCTTCTGCCTGTAAATAACTTGCATGTCCCTCTGCAGGCATGTCCGCCCAACCCTTTGGAACAAACAAAACAGCTGCGAGATTTGCCATTTCGCTAACACCTCCGCACGCCGCTATGCTTAACCGGCACATGCTTCTTAGCCAATCCACAACCCCCGCGAGGACATCGGGGAAAAGATGTAAGCGCAGGGGGGGCCAAACGCGGCTACCGGACGCCACAAGTTATCAAGTGTGAGTGGCAATGCAGGCAGATGGTTGGATGGTACGGCAGACCATTTGGAGCAGCCTCTGATTTCCCCACGAACTTTGACGGGGAAACTGTTCCTTATTGTCCTGCTCGGTGGAAAATTCCACGGCTTCTAGCGCCAGCAGATCGTGACGCTGCAATACGTGTGCCCCCGCACAGAATCTGCGAGTATTACAGCCGAGACAGCGCAGGTTCAGCTTGGGAGGTCGTGTCACGGTGACGAGATTTGTGATATCCGGGGGTGGTTTCGTTTCTGGGGGACAAGGCACGCCGTCGGCCAACAGCCACTGTCACTAAACACAACCGTCATCGGCCCATCCTCCTCGTGCTCTCTGCAGCCAACCCGCCGGCCAGACTTCCAGGATTTCGGGCCAGCATTGACTCGAGACCCAGCATCTCAAGGATGCCAGGACTCGCTTCAGACCAATGGCCAGTCCTGCTCGTTTCCCCGCCTCCTTCTACCCCAGCAAGCCCAGACATCTCCACCACGAGCCCCGTCTTTTCTCCAGAGTTGCTAAAGGCGGGCTGACGGGTGTTTTATTTGCGTGTATAGCTTTAGGTGACTATCAAGCCTGCTAGCAATGGGCTCGGACACGAATCAACCGCTATCATCGCGGAGAATTATCCCTCGGGGCCGCCTAACAGCCGGGCGGCGCCACAGCAATAGAGCCACGTTCTTCGTCTGTTCTATGACCTGCGGGTAATTTCTCTGCCATGTGAACGAGATGCCTCACTGGACGCCACACTTAAAAGGACGCGGCCACAGACAACACTATGTGCCATTTGGAGGAGCGATTTTGCCGACGGGATTTTTTAGGGCGGCTGGGCTAGTACCAACCTGGAGTATGAGGCCGGTAATGGTCCGGATGATCATGTCCACATTTTACCAGGGAAAGCAAACGCTACAATACGATGCAGGCCATACAAGAAATTCCTCTTTACGAGTCAAAGTAAACCCTGGTTGGTGATGTGAGGGGCTGGTCGACCGAATTGAGTGATAAGGGTCGCATTCCCAGCGCGAAAATCGCAGCCTTGATTGAGAGCATCCCAGGCAACTTCACCTCTTTTTTCTTCTTCTCTCTCTTCATTTCCGTCTCTCTTCCTTTGGTAGGGTCTTCCAGATAGGAATCAACCACCATGGGCGTCGCATCCTTCTTCAAGGCCAGGTCGCTCAAGGCCAACGACAAGGGCCGCACAAAAGCTGCCGAGCTCACATTGAGGGAGTCCATCTTCCCAATCGCCCTCGTCACCGTCCTGTTTTTCCTCTGGGGATTCAGTTACGGCCTGCTCGACACGCTCAACAAGCATTTCCAGAACACGCTCCATATCGACCAGGCGCGTTCCTCTGGTCTACAGGCCGCTTACTTTGGGTAAGTTTTGCCATCTCACTGCGCAATCGGTCGCGCTTTGCCAAGGCAGATGAGCTAACATTGAGATTTTCCAGCGCATATCCATTGGCCTCTCTCGGACACGCAGCATGGATTCTCCGTCACTATGGATACAGAGCCGTCTTCATCTGGGGTCTCTTCCTGTACGCTGTAGGCGCTGCCATCGCCATCCCCTGCATCAAGGCCAAGTCGTTTGGAGGATTTTGTGCCTCCATCTTCATCATCGGCAATGGTCTTGGCTCTCTGGAGACTGCCGCCAATCCTTTCATCACAGGTATGTGACGCGATGTCGTCTAACTCAATTATGGTTAACCTGCCCCTCTCCGTCCATCCCCACTGACATGATCTACCCCAGTCTGCGGCCCACCGAAGTACTCTGAGATCCGAATCAACATCTCCCAGGCTTTCAACGGTATCGGCACAGTGATTGCTCCCGTTCTTGGTTCATACGTCTTCTTCAACTTCAGCGACGAGCGTGCGCTTCAGAACGTCCAATGGGTTTACCTGGCCATTGTTGTCTTTGTTCTTTCCTTGGCGACCCTGTTCTTCCTCGCCAAGATCCCTGAGATTACGAATGCCGGTGAGTTTTTATCTGCAATACAACCCCCTACCGCATCCTGCTAACGCAATGCACTCTAGACATGGCATTCCAAGCTCAAGAGGCCCACGGCAGCTCAGATGACCAGCCACTCTGGAAGCAGTACAGACTCTTCCACGCCGCGCTTGCCCAGTTCTGCTATACTGGTGCCCAGGTTGCAATCGCCAGTTCCTTCATCAACTATGCCGTGGCGACCAAACCAGGAACTTCGAGCAGTCTTGGCTCTAAACTGTTTGCCGGTGCCCAGGCCGCTTTCGCCATCGGTCGGTTTACGGGAAGTGGTATCATGCGATTTGTGAAGCCAAGATGGATCTTCCTCGTCTTCATCAGCATGTGCATCATCTTCATCTGCCCGGCCATCACTCAAAAGAACGACACCGGTATCGCTATGCTCTACGTTGTCCTCTTCTTTGAGTCTGTCTGCTTCCCCACCATCGTTGCCCTTGGAATGCGTGGTCTCGGAAGACACACCAAGCGTGGCAGTGGCTTCATTGTCGGCGGTGTTGTCGGTGGTGCCTGTGTACCCCCCTTGACCTTTGTGGCTGCAGAGCGTCACGGTAGCGGCATCAGCATGGTTGTCCCCCTATCTTTCCTCGTCGTGGCCTGGTCGTATGCCTTCTGCGTCAACTTTGTGCCCGCGTACCGGGATGTCGTCGATGCCTTTAGCGAGACTGACGTTGGCACCCAGGGCCACACGAACGACGAGGAGATTGCGGAGAAGATGGACCATGAGAAGCCCGTGGTTACTACTGTTCAGTAAATATGCTTGTAGAGCGGGGGGATATGGGACAAGGTGGTTTTGGTTTATTAAATTGGATTGATGAGTTTTCTTGGATACCAGTATCGTCGCTTGCTTTGTGACCAGCTTTTCCGTTGGACATATGTTATGCATATAATGATTTCATGGCAAATACATAACTTTACAACTTCATTCTCACATTGTGCTGCTTGTTTGTGTCCGAGTCAAATCTTTCTATTTCTCCTTCTTTGTCTAATCTCAAAGTTATATATGTAACAATGCGCTTTGTTTCACAACAAGTTGAAAAGAACAACTCCTCGTCTCCTATACCTAATGCTAATCCGCAGTCCAGCAGCATTACATCTATGTACCGTTCCTCCTCCTTCCTCCCCTCGTACTCCTCTCCACATGCCCCTTCAAGACCTTCCTCGTCTCCACCAAGCTCCTCTTCTGCTTGCTCTTTGCCTTGCCGAGCGTCATCAAGAAGTTCTTCTTGCGCTGCTTCTCCCTGTTGCTCGTGCTCTTTCCCGCGGCGTCCTTCTTGGACTTTCGGATGGCCTGCGTGCTCTTGTGCTCCTCGCGGTCCGGTTTGCCCTCCTTGGCGAGGGCGACCTTTTCCTCCTTGGTCAGCTTGCGCAGGCGGATGGGCGCCTCGATGTTCTCGGCGGTGAGGCCGTCGTCGGCGTGGGTGGGGCCGTCGGGGTTCTGCTGGTGTTTGTTCTTGCGGAATTTGCTGCCCATGGCTTTTTGGACGGAGGCTGCGGCGCGGAGTTCCTGGAGCTTGGCGAGGTCGGCGGGGGTGAGGATTGTGGTTGTGGCGAGCTTGGTCATGCGTTCGAGCTCGGCGGCTGAGTCTTCTTCATTGTCTTCCTCGTCGTCGTCATCCCCCTTTCGCTTCTTGGGAGCTGGCTCATCTTCGTCTGAGGAGTGTTCCACGTTGATCCATTCACCCTCGTCGCTGCTGTCTTCTGAACCAACCTCCCACTCATCAGAGTTGAAGCCATCTTCGTCCTTTTCCTTCTCGTCGCCAGAAACATCGCTTCCATCCTCTGGCAGGCCCTTTTCGGCGCGCTTTCGCTTCCGCTGCTCCTCTTTCCACTTGGCAAGGAGATCCAGACCCTCGATTCCGCCGACTTCCTCCTCTCCGAATTTGCGCTGCTTCATCAAGCCGGAGCTGATGCCCATGGTGGCGTCTTTGCCTCGGTCTCTCTTCTTGAGCATATCTGCGCCGACTTCTCGGTATAGAGACAAAAGACCCTTGGCGGCCATCATGACGCCCTTGTCCTTGCTCTTGCGGTATTGGACCAGATCTTGCAGCAGCGTCTCTGTCATGGCCAAAGACTGTCGAGAGCATATCTCCCGAATGGCATTCAGACCAACGGCAGCGACTTCGGAGGCCGATGCTTCAGAAACGAACTCGTTTGCAATCTTTTGAATGAGGGGCTCTAAAGCATCAGGGGGCACCAGGTTGTGCACACCTTGTGCTAGAGAGGCGAGGATTGATGTGACGGATTGTTGCTTGGGTGTAAGATATTTGATGAACCAAGAGTAGAGCGGCACAATGGTAAGCTTGTGTAGACCGACTAATCTGGTGATGAGCTGCAGAACAAGCAGCTTTGTATCCAGTGAGAGCTTGTTCTTTGTGCTCTGAAGGTGTTTTGTGAATAATTGCTCAGCAAAGTCCTGAGGGTCATGAAGCAAGTGTAGAGCCGAAAAGTTGAGCGGGTGAGGCTTTGACTTTTTCTTCTCCTGTCTCTTGACTTTGTCGACTGCATTTTTGTACGCCTGCTTCTGTTTTCTTGATTTCTTGTTGATGGTAATTTGATGCTTCACCTTGGCCAGATCAATCTCCTCATCACTGCTTTCGTCCTCGAGCTCCTCACGCTCCTTGTCACCTCCCAAGAAGAATCGCACAGATCCGATAACAACCTTCTCGTTATCGGCCAAACACGCCTCTTTCATGACATCGACTGGCTTCGCATCTGTCCAAATTTGTCGCTTCCACAGCTCGCGCGTCAGCTTAATAGCCCAGACGGCCCTTGGCGAAGAGCGATCTGCTGTGACGAGGTTGTAAAGCACGGCCTGAATGGTTCGGTTCAGCGGGTGATTTGTGGACTTGGAATTCGAGTTGCGCATGTCGCTAAGGATTTTCTGGAAGAGCATCTCTCGCATGGACTTGCTTCGCGAGGACACGAGGATCGGGAATAGTGTCGTCAGAAGGCTAGTGGAATCGATGACCTCTTTGCGGCGCAGCAGCACCAGACTGCCGACGACTTTGTCTCTCAGTTCGTGGTGAAGAGTTTCATGATTCTGTGATACAATGGCCTTCAAATCGTCTGGAAACGTCCGCGTCTCCTCGGGGTAGCAGTCGGCAACGTGCGCAATGAGGTCGATCATGTTGTGGAAGGATTCCACCGAGTCGGCGGCGGCCGTCGTCGGCGACATGAAGAAAATTTCGCGCTGAGCCTCATATTGCTCCCATTGCTTCAGGAAATCGTCCTTGTAGGATCTAGAACAACGTGAGCGATGGTCTTCTAAGGCGAGCAGAAGGCGATGAAGAGCTTACTTTGGATCCCGACGGATTTTGTACTGAAGACTCGCGCTGGCATGATTGTTAGCACAACAAGGGACAAAGGCGCATATTGATTCAACAAAACATACAAGTCCGCATCGATCTTCTCGAGCGCCGCGACCTTTCTTTTCACCATCTTTGCGACTGCTTGGGACGCAATGGAGGCGATTTTGTATGGGATTGATTTTCGTCTTGGCGGGACAGACTTGTCGAAGAAATTTTGGATTATCGGCCACTGATAAGATAAGGATAAGCTTAGCACCCGCCTAGCGTACAGGGGCGGAAAACTGCTGGATCGGGTACTTCTAGCAGTCAGTGTCACCTTGATTGAAGCGAATTACATTTCTCTTTAATGCAAGATAGATGCCCTTTTTTTCAGTGCAATACGACTCGAATGATAAATCCCATTTGCTGCGGGAACTTATGTAGCTTGAAAGCTGCTATGAGCCAACGTCCTTGATGAAGCCCTTATTCCTTTCATCGGAACCAGATCCCTGCCGATAATCCCATAACGCCTTGATGGAGCACTGTTGTCAACTTGCCGTTCCCATTTCCCCTCGTGGCGAGTGCCTTTCTTAGGAAACTCCATCGTGCGAATTGGTTCACAGGTCTAATTCTTCCTTTTGAAATGCCTCTTCGTGTGTTCGTTTGCCTCTCTTGATCGAATCTCGTGTCTTGCTTCCCTCATCTCTGATAGCATTCATCACGGCGTCATGTTTGTTCATTGCTTCGGCGTTTGCCCACGCACGATGCTTTTTCTCCATCGCCTTCACATAATGATTGAGGGCGTATGTTGCGGTTTGCATACGATACCGAACGGCATCAGGAACGCCTGGAGCGCTTGCGCAGTCCAGCAAGTCCTGAATCATGGTGTCTGCTGGATCTGTCGACCACATGGCTCGTCCAGGTAGGGTACGCGTCTCAGTGTATTCAACTGCTTCTATATCATCCTTTGCGTCATCCACCCATTTGAGTATGTCTGGTTTGTCCACAAAGATGGCCCACGTACGTAGCCACGTTTTCGTATCTGCGTCCATCACCTGAACGATTTCTTCGCTCATTCTCTTTGCGAGTTCGTCATTCACGCTGGCTTGAAATTTCTCTTGACGTGCGCGAGTGAGGTAAGGCTCCAGCTTTTCTATAGCTTCCGCCCTCGTGATGGCCACCCGAGTCGTAACCTGGATACCTGGAGGTGGCGGAGGCGTCTCTGGTCTTACGAATCCTGAGTAGAATTGTTGGCATTCAAGCATAATGCCCGCGTAGTTTCTCACCACATCATGTTCGCTGATCAGGCCTGTGGCGTCGAAGACTTCTACATCACTGTCCTCGCCGTTGCTATGGTCTGTCTCTGAGTTTCCTACATGTTTGTCAACCGTTTTTGTTCCCTCAGGCTGGCCGCACTGCCCCAGTGCTGCAGTAGCTACTGTCGGGTGGAAAATGGACTTACGTTCGTTGAGCGGCATCATGAAGATGGATCAGAGTGTTAACGACTATTCTTTCGTAGTCGTGTTTGTGTGTCGCAACGCTAGTGAAGACTTGAGCGAGGATTTCAGTGGTGGTGTTGGAGAAAGAAAAAAAGGTGAAGAATGAAAGTGAGCGATCGAAATTTATTCAACTTCTGAAGCTCGCGTTTGACTACGCGTTCAGCGTGCCCGTTGGTCGCCAGCTGTCATCGTGTTTGAACAAGTGGCATACAGCTGCGTTTCTCCTGCGTGTGTGCAGCTTCGTCGATGGATTGGGGCCCAATTGTCTGTTTGATTGACACGTTTTTGGAGAGCAATACTTGCAAGTCCTCGCGGGTGTACTATCGGGGTGAATGGGCTGAATATAAAAGCACGTTGCGAGATCAAAGGATTGGGTAACTCGAAGTACGACAGCCTCAGTGGCTACTTGGCCCCAAAGTACATAAGGGATAATCTAGGTTGATGAGGCATGGTGGGTGAGGTCGTATGTCTGTGATCCAAACTGTCCAGCAAGGATCGGTCCATAAGAGTGAACAACAGGAAGGCACACGACCAACTACTTCGTCGACTGGCGAGTCGGTGGTATGCGCATCTCATTGTGATTGTCTGTTTCTTTCCATGCTTTGTCTTGATCTTGCAGAAGAGAGAGGCGTGCCATGCAAGTATTCGAATGTCCATTGCCTTGAAAAGGGAGTAAAACGGCATACAGGCAGGGAAAGAGGTTGTATGTTTGACGGGACAAGTTTCATTACTTATATGATGTACTGAGATGTTCATCATAAAGAGGAATGTAACTCATATTGAGTAAAGGGTGTGGTGAGGGCTTGAAAAGCGCGTCGCAAAGAAAAAAAATGATCAAACACAGCAGATGCCACAGGCAGAGCTGCCAAACCCCCAAGCCCCCGAAGGACGAGCTAGGCTGGAGGAGGTCTGTTGATCAAGATCTCCCGATTCCATGTATAAGATACATTAGAAGTGTTCGTTGGTATAGCACCAGTCGAAATGGTTATATTCGCAAATCGTCGTTGGTGTGTCAACCGAGGCGTGGTGTGAACTTCAAAAACGAACCGAAAAAGGGGAGTAAAAGTAAATACATAGCGGCCGTCAGTTAAGACTACCAAAACCCCAAGTCTTCAAGGGACAAGCGAGGCTGAAGGAAGTCCGTTGAACGAGGTCTCCTAGTTCCATGTAAGAAGGTACAGTAGAAGCGTATGTTGGTACAACACCAATCGAAAGAGCTTTATTCGCAAATTGTCGACAGCGTGTTAACCGGGGTGCGGTTTGATCTTAAAAAGCGCTCCGCAGAGAAAAAAAGGTAACAAATAACAGCTGCCTGATAAGGCTGCCAAACCTCCAAGTCCTCAAGGGACAAGCGAGGCTGTAGTACGTGCTCAACCGTAGGTACGGGAGCATCGTACGGGTTTCATCAAGTGACTGAAAGGTCGCAGTGAGGGCTATAAAGCGCATCTAGAAAGAATAGAGTAACTGTATAACAGCTGCCGAACCTCAAGCTCTTGGAAGACACTGGATTGTAGAAGGATGTCTTGTGAACGAGATTCCTGTGTTTCGTGTAACAGCGTATACTAGAAACGTCTGTTAGTACGACACCAGTCGAGAGAGCGGCCCTCGCAAATAATTATAGGCATACTCACCGGATGCAGTCAGAACTTCAAAACCGAATCAGAAAAAAAGGTAACAATACCGGCTGCCGACGAGGCGCCAAACCTCCAAGTCCTCAAGGGACAAGCGAGGCTGTAGTACGTGCTCAACCGTGGGTACGGGAGCACAGTACCATCGAAGAGAGCGACAATCTCATGATCTTCTTTAGTTCAATCCATGCCCATTAGTCTTGGTAAAACACGCATCGCCGTTGAATGAAGATTGACCAACCGTATGCGAGGCCCCCAGTCCGTAAAGAACAGGCCGGGTCGTCTGAGGTTGGACGACGGAGATGTCAAGACTTGGAACCGTATCATGTCTCCAGTAAACATCGTTGAGGAGAGCGGCGTTTGTGTGCTTGTGGGTAGATGGTGCTGAGATAGAGCTCTGCTGCTGATTTCATTGACGTTAGTTGACGCAGATCTAATTGTGAAGAGGGCTGAAAGGAGGGAAAGATGTACTGAGCTGGTTCTGAAGGGCAAAGCACGTACCTGTAACAGGGGGGATTGAGTGACTGTGATGAAGACGAAGAAGAAAAAGACTAAGTCACGGAGAGAATATTGTTGATGTGATGGAAAAAGTGTGCGATCACCTGACTACACGTGCGAACCACAGACAGATGAATAGCCCTGATTGACTCGATGTTGTGTGCCAGATGGCATTGGTTAGCGAGGTGGTTGACAGCTGGCGCACACAATGAAGCTGCCAGGCTGTTGGGGGTCTGTCAGGCGTCTGGTACTGACAACCATTTGCTGAACAAAGAGAGCCAGAAGTCTCTTTATGTTGAATGGACTCGTTTGTGAGAGTGACGGGCAACGAACAATGCGGCTCTCTGCTATTCCTGTCGGGTTGTTTTTAAATGGTTTCAATTGATCTATTCCCCGACCCAAGTATCATCCAGAAGTTCGTCCAACCACCTGTTGTTCGCAGTTATCTTGTCCTTACTAACCATGACTGTAGTGTGCTGTTCCCCCTGGACGTTTGTGGCGAACGAAGCTGCTGGGGACGCAAGTGTTCGTTTGTAAAGCAACATTCGTATGTACGGATAGTTGTAGATGGACTCCAGATCTACCTACCCAACATTGGATCATTCACCCTGTACGGCAACATGCAGGGGTGGTGAAGCAAGCAAGCGCACTCAGGTGAATTGACTACTGCTTGTCTATATAACTTGCTTCAGTTGGCCAGTTGGTTTGCGATTCATCTTGCATTTTTCTATCACATCTTGCACAATGGCTGAAGAAACGGCTGCACTGACTGACGGCAACGCTTAACTTGGGCCGTCCATGTGGTCAAACAACACTCTTACAGACACGGTCATCAACAACTTGCTAGTCTGAGAAAATACACCGATCTCAACGGATAACTGAGACGCCGACATACGCAGTGAACCACTATTTACGCAAGACGCAAGACAGAGGCGTGGATGGGCGGTGGCCTGCCTTGATCATTATGGTAAAGCCTCCATAACATGGTAAAGGAGACAGATACAGTCGCTCTTCTACTATTACTGCTTTCTCAGCAGTTCAAAATCCCATTTTACCGACCGAGACACGCCACCCCACCAGCACCCGTCACGACCACGGAGCAACGGATAATCAACCGCGGACAAGCGAACAATGTGCTTAAAGAGTGGACAATCAAGTACGATAACGAAGGTTTCTCGCAGGAGACGAACGAAAAAATTGAGTCAATTTTTACTCCTGAATTGATTCGAGTGCTGGGACCCGACACAAAGAGGTGAGTTGTTAGATTTACCAGAATGACGAAGAAACGCTACCTCGAGGAGTGGATTTCTTCTAGTATTACCACTTTCTTCTACTACTTACTACTCTCTACTACTATTACTACTTTCTTCTATTATTTGCTACTCTCTGCTACTATTATTACCCTCCTCTACTATCGACATTCCCTTCTACTATCGACATTCTCTTCTACCACTTACCAGTACCCAGCCAAGCTGCATCTGCTTGATGATGTCGTCAGAGATGAAATCATAGCCCTAGAAGAAGAACAATTGAGCGAGTCAACATTAGTCGAGTATCAGACTGAAGAGACAATCAGTCAAAATTACAAAAATGTCAACCGACAGCATTCACAAACCTACTAGCAACGCTGCCCAAGCAGAGACGGATAATCCACCCATGGCTCTTCATGGTGCACCAGATCGCAATGTCGGTAAAGGAGCTGGTCGAAATAAAATGAGAGGGGCATCGGTATACAATAACATATTGGCGGATGTGAAAGATGTCGGCAAAGACGAGGCGGCACTCTGAGGCGTCATGATGTCGTGGTTCAATGCTACGCGTGGCATTGATACGTTTTGGGCAGGACAAGAACCGCTGGCTGGAACGTTCGAGTGCTGCCCCCGTGGCATTGATCTAACCGAAGTTCATTATTCGGACGAGCGCTGCTACAAGTGTGCCCAGACAGATACTATACAGCGGTCCACGTCTCTACCATTCCATGCTGGTTTCTGGGAACCTTATCCCGCTGAAGATGTGGGTAAATCGAGACGACAAGTTCTCAGCCCTATTCCGGGACGGGAATTACACTCTGGAGGAAATCCGACTGGGGTCCGTTGAGACACTAAAGGGCCTTTGGAGAGGGTCTCATATTCGCCCGAGACTAGATGTTCCCTCTGAATCGACCTTGCGAGTATCAGTTCTGCGGCCATGGTGATCAACTGTTCGAATTTGTACCTTGCGGCAAAACTTTTACCACTATCAAAGAACAAGATGACCACATGAGGTCTCAGGTGCGAACGATGCAGAAGAATGGCGCAAGCGGTGACAAGGGGCCAACCTGCTTTTTTAGAGCATGCGCGAGGGATCCTGAAGGAGGCCGTATCCACCGCGAAGGACTTGATTTTGACTCAGTTGACGATATGAGGGATCATGTTTGGTCCGTCCACCAAGTTTACACGTTAAAGGGGGATGAAGTCAAGTTTTGCGAGTACTGTCAGACTTGGCTTATTGAACTACTACCAGAGAAAAAAGTTATCGCAAACTACGCATGGGGTCATATCCTAGTGATCACCGGCTACAAACAACAAAAGCGCCTTCTTAAGCAAAAGATTGCAGAGCTTCCTGAGGCCGAAGTCCCTCGCGGACTTGTGTCGGTGCGAGCAATAGATGACTCCCCCAGCTATTAAGCCGAGTTCGTCATTTGCGAGAGTGGCGTTCTCATGCAGAAAGACACCTAGATGATGCCCACAACGCCGTCGCAAAGCATGGACGGTTATGCCGGAGTCACTATTGGCCGTGCTATTGTCCCTCGTAATGCTTTCATAATGAAGAGTCGCCTATACAGAAGCGTATCGCAACTTACGCTTCGTTTTTTGATCTCCCAGCGCATATTTCGCTTCACTTAGAGAAACAAGAGAAGAAAAACATTGAAAAAGGATGCCCTTGTTTCCCAGTTATGTGCACCAAAGAAGCCAAGATGAACAGCGCCGAGTTACGAACTCATCTCGAAGTTGTACATGGAATTGAAGCTGAGACGAAGAAAGCCACAAAGAGCAATACAACTACCAACGATTCAAGTGTTCAACGCTCGACCTCTCAATGACCCACAACGTATTTGAGAAAACGAAAGATACAAAAGACTCGTAAAGGATTATGAAGGCGCGACGCCATCAACCTGGTTACCATATCGGAAGACCAGGAGAGAGATTTCTCCCAGCTATTGGTCAGAGGAGTCTTCAAAATGATCGGTCTGGAGAAGGAAGACCACAGAGGTTGTTACGTCGCGTGCATTAACAAATGCATTTCAACACATGCGCCCAAGGCAACGAAGTGGTCACAGTAGGGTGGATATCGCGATTTCTGTGAAAAGCTCAAGCAGGCCGTCGACCTCACGAAGGAGCATCGCGCACGATATATCCTCAACTCACCGACTGTAATCGCTGCCATTGCCATAAAGATATTGCGAAATGTCGATACCAATGGACATGATGCCATTATAGGCCTTCTCTTGCAGTGCAGATTTTTCAGCGTCTCGATATGATTCCATCAACAGTCGAGGCACAGTTCGTGTTGGGATGTCTTTCAGCATTCCGTGTGATAATATTTTACTAGAGAAAAATAGTCATAGTAGCAGATACTAGAAGGAAATAGCCATGATATCAGATACTGGAAGAAAGTAGCAATAATAGCGGCTACTAGAAGAAGTGTCGATAGTAGCAGATAGTAGTGATAGTAGCAGCGCTCAAGACTGGATATATACTAAAGAATTAATGAAGGCCTATAGTCCAGAGATCAATTGACAGTTTCTCTAGACTCTTTACCATAATCTATGCCTGGTGTAGGTCACTTTGATGAACGAAGTTCCAAGAACGAATAACGAAATGGCGCTGCCTCGTCGACGCTGCCAGTTGGCAGACGACGGAGGGATCTGACAAACAACATTGACAGTTGTCCAAGCACCCTTAGGAATCCTCACAATCTTCTTTATCTTTCCATTCCTTTCCATCTTCCATCTCTTCATCTCTCAACTGCAACACACGCCTCTTCTGCATATTACTCTCCTGACGAACCACAAGAAACCGCAAGAAACCACCAAAAACCCGTGAGACAGAAAAAGATAATCACCCAAAATGACTCACGAACAGCAATCGACCGTCGCAAACGTAATTACCCGTACGGAATCACCCGTACGGAATCACCCCCGCCATCCGTCATGGTTCAGGAGAGAATGACCATCACACGCGAGGATGCGGTGGCAGCAGTCAGCGGCCTGATTTATACAATTAAAAATTCAGCATGGGATGTTAATTTGAATAACAAACTCAAAGAGACACTTACTGAGCAAATGGTTATCGTACTGCCTGCATACATAAAGGAGGACTTGGCCATTTGGGCAGCTCAGTCCAGATCCACCTGCGTCGAAGCCTGGCTGGAGAGAGCCACGGAGGATAAGCAGCAACATATCTGGATCGAAGTGCGAGAAAATCCATTGTTGTGGTCAAGAAGGGGACCGACGGCTATCCTTGATGAGATGGAACAAGTGTTGGACGTGGAAGGAGTGAACGAGGCCGCCCGTCGGCGAAAGCTGAGAGTTCTTGTCAATCAGATGAGGCTGTACATCCCACAGGCGGAACCCGGGCATCAGTAGTTGGCCAAGGCAGACGCATGAGACAGCTTCTTATAGAGCTGTACAGACGACAGACTTTGGCACCCGGACGAAATGAAGCACCAATATGTCCACCGACTGAACGCAGACGGACAACCACTACCGCCGGTAGACGAACGAACGTATAGTCAACAATGCATTTTTGGGGTTCCAAACCAAGAAACCAAGTTTCGTTCATTTCATTCGTTAGTTTACGGGCAAACATTTCTCTTCATCCGTCAGTTCACATTCCACATCACCATATCATCAAGACGATCCGGGTTTTCTTCTTCAAAAGGTGGTAGCTGTCGGGATACCGCAGTTAGTCAGGTATGGTAGTTTATTACGCTGGACAATAATGGAGCACTCTAAAATGCTTAGAGAGAAAGCCTATTCAACACCCCAAAGTTACCATCAATTATGTCGTGTCATAAATAATATCGAACGCTAGATCCATATAGCCGTAATATCAAATAGTATAACAATTTAAATATAGTAGCATATAATAAAGGAATGTAGTTATAGTAGCAGATAATAGAAGGATGTAGCCATAGTAGCAAAAAGTAGTAATAGTAGCAGATACTTGAAGAATTAGATAACTACAGATCATATTTATTAAACCGCTTGAGTGACGTTCTTATGCAGAAAGAAAGACACTTGGACAATGCTAATAACTTCATCACAAGGCACGGTTATACTTGATGGTCTCTCGTCTTTGCACGTTTTGCCTTCATGATGAAGAATCGCCTATACAGAAGCGTATCGCAAGTTTCTTTTCATCCTTTAATCTCTCTGCTCACATCTCGCTTCACTTGGACGAACAAGAACAAAAGAAGGAAAAGTTTGAGAAGAAATTCCACTGCTTCCCAGCCATGTGCAACAATCACGTGAAGGGCCGTTTGACTGCAGCTGGCAACGTCTTTGCCATCTCCCAAGATACTCCTGATTCACAGCACAAAACAAGTGAGATGCCAGTGTTTGCCGGGTGCTCTCTTTGACAATAGCATTGTGGCAATAGAACTTGCTCACCGCTTTCCAGCTTTCTTTGCAACATAAATTCGAGGCTGCCAATCCTCACTCGCACCTTTCCTTTCCACCTACTCTTCATCCACTTCAACCCACCTCTCAACTACTCATCTCCATCATTTCCCACATACTACCTTCACCCAAACATCAGTATCAAACAACACGATCAACCATGGCAGACGAAGACATGCACCCTGATCGTGAAGGGGATCGTCTCTCTCGAGATCGCGGATCTAGCGCACCGCCGCCCAGTCGCCAAGCTGATTCCCTGCAGCAGGCCGCCACAAACAGTACGGCAACGCGTGCTGCAGTCAACTTCTTATCCAACCAGATCAAGATTATGAAGTCGATCCTCGAGATAACGAGTAGCAAAGTTGCTATATTTGAGAATCTGACTCTTCTGGTCAGCAAAATGGATGCTGTGGAAAACGCTATCCAAGAGACGCCTACCGATCTCGAGAGAATCAAGGCGCTCGTTACTACACTCAGAGAGGAGAATGAGCAGCAACTCTTGGCTATCAAGGATATGAAACGCGCTGCATTGGTTTTGCAAGAAGATGTTCGGCAACAATATTTCTTGGCGAATGTCGCTCAGTTAAACGGCTTCCATGGTATGACAGCCTCGAATACGGATGCGTATGCTGCTAGGGCAAACAATCTCCTTGCTTTGGCAGAGCGCCTCCTCTATGACCTAGGGAAGATGAAGAAAAAGCTTGGCTTTGTGATACGGAATTTGAAAGACAAGGACGACTTGGATGTCGCTGACGGCAATAACGACGATAATGCTGGAAGTCAGTGAGGCGCTCTCATTGGACGAAGCAACAGGTTCTTTGACAAGGTCATCTAGCGAAGGGGGATTTTCAGCGAGATTGGTTTGGGGGATATTCATCAGGGAAGGAACACAAAGGGCGCTTTGGAGAGGTCATTTATCTAAGGGCGGTTTTCAGCTATATTGGTTCAAGGGTATTTATCACGGACGGAACACAAAAGCTGCTTTGGGGAGGTCATTTACTCAGGGAAAGTTTTCACACATATTGATTCAAATGGGATATTCATCACGGTAGTAACATAAAAGGCTCATCAGTAAAGTCATGGACTCAGGGAACATCAAACCACATTGAACTTCTCATTCATTCATTGTCATCAGACATCCAATACGAATCTGGCAGGGCATTGCGAGTCGTACACAAGTAAACAACAGTGATATAGGCTTGCAGAAGTGAGAAAAGTTATGTCATCTCCCGCATGGCTTCATGAGCCCTACTTTACTCTTATTTTCCCATCAACCATCTCCTCAATGTCTGCAACACCCACTCATTCCCCAATGTAGTTATCGCCATCCCGACTCCCGACTTCATCTTGCCAAGCCTCATCGTAGCCACTGCATCCAATAGAATCACTCCCGTTGCCGCTAATGCACTGAAACGACGGGATCGTTGAAGTTGTTTGCGACGACCTAACAACATGTTGCGTTTTGGGAACTTAGAGCAAGATTGATTGGCTGCGCGGATCTCGGTCGATTAGTCTGTCTGTTAGCTAGTGGAGTTGCTCTAGACACAACGTGAATAGACTTGACCTGAATTGTAAGATAAAGATGACGGCACTCATAGGAAGAAACAAGAGAAATCAGAGGTAAAAATGGTCATTTCATTTCTGTGGCTTCATAGGCCCTTATTCATATATATACACCAGGGGAGGAGCACTCTGCCACATTCCCATGCTAAATTTACATTCTTTTCACGTTCAAAAGTATCCATTCGACGACAACCACTGCTTAAGCGCATCCGAGTCACGCTTCTTGTACGCAGCCCTTCCCCTGATTCTGTCCTTGGCCGTCTCCAAAGTACGGTCAAAGCTGTGGGTGTCCTTATCCTTGAAGAACTGCTCAATATCGTCCAGGATAGCGGCGTCGGTAAAGGTCTTCAAGCTGAGGCCGACGAAACGGTCAACAACAACGGGGTTGCCGAGCTTGGCGACGGCGACATCCCAGTTGTTCTTCATAAACTCCCACTGGAGGTTACGACCAACAGCGTGGAGAGCCAGGTTACCACCGAGGACGTGCATGTCAGCAGCGGGGACGGCGTTCTGGGGAGGAGAGGTGTTGAAGTTGAAGGGGATGAGGTTGTCCTTGATGATGTCGGCGTTGTCGACAGTGGCGAGGGCGGCGAGAGCAATGAGCTTGCCGTCAATGGCCTTGGTGGAGAACCACTCATTCTTGAGGACCTCGACGTTGCGAGCAGCGTTGTCGTCGAGACCGGCACGCCATACGGCACTACGCAGGGAGGGAGGGATGGCGTTGGCCTCGGGGTTCTCGACCCAGGCGTTGAATCGCTTGAGGGCTTCAGCCTTGACCCTGTTTATTATTAGTGACTGCTGAGTAAAACGAGCATGTAAAGTTGGGAATCTTACTCAGGGTGGTTGTTGGCAACGGCGCTGCTGATGAGGTCCTTGCGGAGAATACCAGCAAGGTAGTCCTCGCCCTCGGGGAACTCCCATCCAACCTCCTTCACCTTTTCGTCAATCAGCTTGACGGCAAAGTTTTGAAGACCCTTCTTAATCTCCTTGTCCTCTCCAAAGACAGACTTGAGGTCGCCGAGGCAGCCAAGGATCTGGCTCCACACGAGAGGGTGCGCCTCCTTCTGGAAGCCCTGGAGGAAGGTCAGCAGAGCAGATGCAGAGCTGTTGCCAGCAAAGGCGAGATCCGCAGTCGAGCCAATAATGGCAATCTTGTCCTCGGTGCTAAGCTTGTCGAGCTGGGTGCTGAGCTTGGCCAGGCGAGAGGGGGGGTAGGCGACTCGGTAGAAACCAGTGGCGTTGCTGTTGAGCTTATAGAAGTCGCTGTCAACGTCGAGGATGGTGTCCTCCTTCTTGTCCAAGGAGAGGACAGCGATGCCACTCTCGCCCTTCTTGCCAACTAAACCAAGAGGAACCCACCAGGTGGTGGTGTCATCCTCAGGCTTGACGTCACCGGTAGACAGGAATCGGGACTGTTTGATGGCAATCTTGCCAGGCTCTTCGGAAACGGTCAGGACGGGGTGACCAATCTTGGAGATCCAGGGGTGCATAATCTCGTTGACGTTCTTGCCAGAAGCCTCGGCCAGAGAGTCCCACAGAGCCTTGGTCTTGGCGTTGCCGTATTTGTGAGCCTTGAGGTAGTTGGAGACGCCCTTGAGGAAAGTCTCTATGCCGAGGTGGTTGGCAAGCATGCGAATGGCGGAGCAGCCCTTGAGGTAGCTGATGTGGTCAAAGATCTGGTTGACGTCGAGGGCATCACGAACGGGGACGTGGATGGGGTGGCTGGCACGGATGCCGTCCAGGCGGAAAGCGTTCTCCATACCCTCATTGACAAACTGAGCCCAAACCTGCCAGTCGGGGTGCAGGTGATCCACGGCGTGCCATCCGACCCAGGTAGCGAAACCTTCGTTGAGCCACAGCTCATCCCACCAGTCCATGGTGACTAGGTTGCCGAACCACTGGTGAGCAAGCTCGTGGGCGACGACGTAGGCGACGTCATTCTTGAATCGAGCATCAGAAGTCTTCTCGTCAAAGAGGACCTGAGTAGTACGGTAGGTAACGAGACCCCAGTTCTCCATGGCGCCGTGGGTGAACTCGTGGACGGCGAGCAGGTCAGACTTGGGAAGAGGATAGTCAATGTCGAAAATCTCAGAAAAGAAGTCGATGATCTTGGGGGCGTGCTCCAGAGCCCAGCGACCCTGCTCCTTGAGACCACGGGTGGTGTAGACACGGACTGGGATCTGCTTTCCGTTGTACTTGCGGTCGGTCAGCTGCTCAATGTACTCAAAGTCACCGACAGCCCAGGCCAAAAGGTAGCTGCTCATGACGGGAGACGTCTCAAAAGAAACCAGCTGCCAGCCCTTCTTGGTGGGCTTGGTGTCCTTGACGGGCATGTTGCTCAGGGCGACCTGGTCGTCGGGGATCTCAATCTCCAGGTCGTAGGTGGCCTTGAGGTTGGGCTCGTCGAAGCAGGGGAAAGCTCGGCGGGCATCGCAAGCCTCGAACTGGGTGCTGAGCATGTAGTGCCACTCGTCGTCGTGGGGGACAGAGGCAGCCGGGGTGGCAGCAGGCTTGTACTTGCTGCGATAGAAACCGGCCATCTCGTTGTTGATGATACCCTCAAACTCGATGACGAGGGAGGCCTTCTTGGAAACGGGGAGCTCATTGTCAAAGGTGATGGTGGCGCGCTGGGCCTTGGTGTCGTAGGAGACGTTGGAGGACTCCCATGACTGCTCAGACTTTGTGTGATCGACCAGGACCTTGGCGTTGAAGACCTTGAGCTCGAGAGTGTTGAGGACGACTTCTTTGGTGGGCTTGACGATTTCAGACTGAATGCTGTGGGTTGATTGTTTAGCTGTGCTGACGAGATGAGGGGAGAAGAGAAGCTTCGGTCCTTACGTCACGGTGCCCTTGTAGGTCCAGTTCTTAAAGTCGAGATCCCTCAAGGACAAGACATAGTGCGAAGGCTTGATGTTGTCGGGGAGAACGTCACGGTCGGCCATTTTGTGTGGATTGTTTGCTCTGGCGTGTGCAGAGCAAGATCGTTGGGGTATCAAAGGGAGAAGACTGCAGAAGTAAGAAGGAGGGGCAGGTCAGCTTAGCTTTATGACTTTATGACGGCCCGAGCAAAGATAAAAGATACGAGCCCAGCACAGACGCCGGAAAGGGAAAGTCCAATTGGAATCGAACGGAGAAGAAGACGATGGTAAGCTTGGCCAAAATTCAATGGGGCTCCGAGGCGAAAACGAGCTGCAATGAGGTCAAGCTTTTTGTCCAGAGCCAAACAATTTGGAACATTTGGGCCACTTTTGGACCGCATTGAGCCGCGGCGGTGCGGGGCAGCTCGGCGTCAGTTTTAGTGGTGGGACAAAAGTGCAACCAGACGCCAAAAGATAGCCCGTGAGAGAGCATTGAAGGGTACTCGTATCAGGTCGGGGAATCGGGGAACAAACAAGGGAGGGGTGGCAGTGAGTGCGTGAGATTGGCGGGCATCAATCATTGTGCAGCAGGCTAATCCCAGCAATTGGAGGGAATAGACGAGAGCTGAAGGGAATGAGTCCAATCAGAGGCCGGAAGCGGGCATAAGAGGCGTCCGGTGGATGGTTGATGGTGATGGGGTTGAACCGAGAGAGAAGCAAGTAAATGTAGAACAAAACATGACATACCTGCGAATACCAGACCTGTTGCGAGATGACCAAGACGAAGATGAAGCTGAAGAACCAGTTGACAAAGACAAAGACCGAGGCGAAGACGTTGACAGAGACCGAGACCAGCAAGGCGACACAGACAAGGCTGACGACGCCGAGCTCCCAAACAACCGGCTCTGTCGCAACCCAATCCCAATCCCAACTCCAACTCCATATCCAAATCCAATCCTTGCCTCACCAGCAAACAATTGCTCCCATCCCAGAGCCCCCAGCCGGCGCTGCACCAGCCTCATCACCCCACCCATGCCGCGAGAAAAAAAAGCGTCGATTCGTTTCAGTGAAGTCGAGATCTCCAGGTCCTCACCACATGATACCCTCAAACCCCAAATCCCATATATCAATGAATGATCTCAATCTCAAAGATAAGCAGAAACTCTGCCAAAAAGGGTAAAACTTGTACCCTCCAATTCGTCCTGTCACAAACCGAATTGAAAAGATAGAGCAAGGTAAAAGATAAAAATTCCAAGTACGACTCTAATTCCCGCTCCACCATAAAATTCCCAAGCCCCGTCCGACCAACCAGCCCGAGCTTCTCCGTGTATACAAGTACATACTCATCTATAAACAGGCACTTGTGTGGCCCTTCTTCTTCTGCAAACGTACCATTTATAAAAAAACGACATCACGCAATGATATACTAAACAAAAGGACCTGCCGCTTTTTACAAAAAGTACGTAAAGAAACCCAGATGCCCCTGGGGGAAAAAAATAACTGCTCATCTAATGTCCACTTTCGGGGCCCATTCGGCAGCACCAGCCGAAGCCGAAGCCGAACAGACTATCTGCATTCCCCGTCTACTTTACTTACTGACACTATCTGCGTTGAAGGTTGCCGCAGTTGTAGCTAGAGAAATGAATAAAGGTTTAGAAGCATCTTGGTAAATTGAATCGTGATAGGAAAGGTGTATTGTAAGCCAATCAATAGTACTTTTTTTTTTTTCAGGATGCAGTGGAATAAATATCCCTTGAATCGACATAACTAACAAATCTCCCTGAGTAAATGACCTTTTGAGTTAATGTCCTTGCCAAAGCATCTTTTGGATTCTTTCTCTGATGAGATACAACCGGGTGTATGTGTCAGTTCTAGGGGATGTCTAGTTTGTACGCTGATCTCTCGATAGCTCCCCCACCGCGGGCATTTCTTCTTCTTCTTTTTCTTCTCGTATCGTCTCGCCTCGCTTTCCAACCATGGACGACGCTGACTTATTGGAGTATTTCAAATGGGCCGGTGTACTATGGCCCGTACATTTGTGAGATTATGAGTGGTATAACCCCTTGAGTTTGATGAATAGCAAAATCTATTTGTTATGTAGACTACACCGCAGAATACTCAATGGACTGCACCGCAAAATACTCAAGTCGACGACGCAATTCGCCGCCTTAAAGCCATGATGCCAGATCGAATCGTGATACGCGCTCATCAGTATGACCTTGAGCTGAAAGCCTTTATGGCCGCCGAAGACCATTTGCTCAAGGTGATGGAAGTCGACCTCAACGCCAGCAACGCAGAACGGGGACTTATCAAGATGATGAATAAGTATTTTCAAGACCGATTTCAGGAACGAAGCCCGGCTGCAGATGAGTTTTCGCTTTCATCGCAACTACGAGCCAAGCAAGCGGGGGACAGAACAACCAAGACTGAGAAGATTTTGAACACCCTAGAGTTAAATCATACGCCTACAAAACGAGTAACTGCTATATTTCTATTTCCTTAATAACTACTACTGTATTTACATGTCTCTACTAACTGCTACTATATATATATTTCTCTAGTAACTACTACTATATGTATATTTCTCTAGTGACTGCTACTATATTTATATTTCTTTAGTAACTGCTACTCTATATATGTATTAATATTATGCTGTCTCGGCAAATGTATATCAACGACCCAGACACTTACCGCATCAACCTAAAGGACTACAAGGCACGCGCTCGTGAAGTCATAGAGGCATTGCAGATGTTGTTGCTGGTCCCCCCGGTAGCTATCATGACGCTGTTTGACCACCTGTCTTCCTCTCCACACCCAGTTCGCCCGTCTTTTGTAGTTGTTGACGAATATTTTGTAGTTGTTGACGAAGTAGGCCGAGTGACAGAGGCGATGTCTCTGGAGCCATTCGCCCAGTATCCCGACACGCCCGTTGCTTTTTTTTTTGGAGATACGAAACAATTCGGACCCATGGCGGCGAATCGTGAGTATCGTGCGCTTTTTACATCACAGAGAAAAGCGCAGTCTCTTAAAACGTGTTCAAGAGACTGGTCATGTTGACTTTACTCTGTTAGCTAATCACCGAGCCCACGGTGACGTTTATGAGTGGGCTCGTGGTTGTTTATATGTGACAGACATAAGAACTGTCAATAAGCGAAACGGTTACTCAACGATGATTAACGAATGGCTCAAAAACAAGTAGTCCATCAGCCAAATGCAACCCACAGAATTAACTATCAACATAGTCTTTGTAAATATTTTAGACGGTACTAAGCTGATGCAGGGTACCTCCTACGTTAACTACACCAACGCCTAATACTACTATTTACTACTGTCTGCTACTATCTGCTACCATCTGCTACCATTTACTACTATCTACTACTATAGCCATATTTCTTTACTCTCTGCTACTTTAGCTGTATTTCTTTACACTATTCTCTGGTACTATTGATACTGGTCTTCCTTAGGTAGGATAATGGCGGCATATTTCCTATTTAGCTACGTCCGCTCCCCTATTCTCGGCCAAGTTATACATAACTGACCCTTTCGACCAACCTGGTGAAGGCGGGGTCTTGCGACCAGAGAACGAAATAACGATCCAGAGTTCTGACAAGACATCACTTCAACATCACAAGGAACCATAGGTACGTAGTATTCTCGAAACTCACACATTGTCATTCTTATATAGGTAAAACCTCACTCACAAAAAACCCAACAATCACAAAGTAAAAAATTCCGCTGTCAGCGACTCAGTTCCCTCCCAAACAATGTATATAAAAAAGAAACCCATAATCGCCCAAATCAAAAAAAAAACCAAAAGCTCATGTTAAAAGACCACAGCTCATCTTACAAAGACAAAGCTCATGTTAAAAAAAGACAAAAAGCTCCCGTTGTGTTACAAAAAACAACGATGCCCGCTAAAAAAAGAAACCCCCCAAGACGCTGCTGAGACCCCAGCTTCTACCCAGAATTGACTCCCCTCAGATCGGTATCACACACACCCCCCAGCTTTAAGCAAATGATAATGAAAAAAATAAAGATGATGCAGGTTCCCGTAAAACGCCACGTCTTGCAACGGCTCCGATGAGGAGCCCCCGGTCTCTGAAAGGTCCACAAAAAAGATATGAATGTGAAGAAGAGACATAGGAAAGATGACAGAGGAAAGAGAAGAGGAGGTAAAAGAAATGATAGAGACGGAATGACTTGAAAAAGCATGTCTCCCGCTCAGTTATGTATCCGTCAGAACGACTGAATAGGATGGATGAGCTTCCTAATCATCTCAGCACAGGCAACACCGTTTAAGCATCTGCATCATCCTGTTGGGCCTTGTTCGCAACTACATCCCACCACGGCGCGTGGGCTGCTCGATCAACCGCTCCCACCTTGTCAAGCAAGTCAGACATTTGCCTAACCTTTTCCACGAACTCGGACAGCCCCAGGCTGGCCAGCTTCTCGCCCGCCGTGTTCGCAGCCTTGACCTTTTCGCTAGCCGAGCCGGACGCCAGGCGAGCCAAGATGTTGCCCCGTAGACGTGTGAGGAGAAGACGCAAAACTGGATCCCGCGGCTCCGTCGACCGGAGAGCCATCTCCCGACTCGCCGTCAGCACCTTGGTCACCAGGGCACGAAGGTGAGTCTTGGTAGGAGGAGGCATGGAACGGCCCGCCTCCAGAGCAGCCATGGTGCCTTCGACCGCCGTCTCCACCGAGGCATGGTTGGCCTCGAGAACAGCCATGACACGGGCCGCCTCCGTCTTCCACGCCGATCGCACATCGCGCTTGAGCAGGTTTTTGCACTGCAGCAGCACGGCACCCACGGTAATGATTCGCTGGACCATGGTCGACACCTGGTTGATGCGGGCCTGGTCGAGACGGAGCATCTCCGGAATCTGCTCAGGGCCAACCGGCGTGGGCTGCGTAAAGACGTCCACGAGCATCTGGGCATAAATCTTGGACGCCGTGGGTCGCGACTTGGGGTGGTTGATGCCTTCAACGTCCCTCTTGTGCACCTCGGCCATGACCTTGTCCTTTGCCGACCGCCAGGCAGCCTCGGCAACCGGCAGGTTGTCCTGTTCGTCCCCTAGTTCCTCGCCGAATCGTTTCGTCTCGTACGGGACGGCTGATTCGATGAGTTGCGGTGCCGCCATCTTGAGCAGGTAGTTAATGTAGTCGCAGAGCATGACGTCGACAAACCGGTCCAGGGCCTCGATCCTGTCAATCACGTTGCCCTCGCCCAGCTTGTTTTGCACAAGGTCCTTGACCTGGTCGTCTCGGAACGGCGCGCACAGCTTGGGCAGGAGAGACGCCATGGCCGAAAAGAACTTTTCGTACGAAAAGCTTCCCATTTCAAACTGCTTCTGCGCAATGTCCACGTCCAGGATTTCGCCAATCAGGTTGTACATTGGGTTCCCTTCCTTTAGCGGGCGCTGCAGCTTGTCCTTGATGTGGCTGGCCCTGAGCATAAAGATGCGAAAGTTTGCCTCGTCCGAGGCACCTCCCATGGCCGTCCGCATCTGGATGTAGAGAGGCCGAGAAGTGGCAGCCTGCTGCTCCACATACTCCTCCGCAGGGATCTGGTACTCCTTGTTAATGGCCAGCTCGTGCACAACGACGCGGTTATCGGGAATCAGGCCGTTTAGACCGGGCTTAACGGTTGTTGTTGCCCTGGCCTGGCTCTTGCTGGCTGGCGTTGAGGGAGGCGTGAGCATCTGAGAATCAGACGAGACAAAGTCGTTGGCCGTCGTCTGAGCATCGCCAGACACGCTTTCGCTGTCGGCGACGCGAGGCTTGGTATCACCGGCCTGTTTCTTGGCCCTACGTGCTTTCCTCGCCTCCCTGATGGCTTGTACAAACAGCTTCTTGCCCTTTTCTGGGCCTGCCAGCCTCTTGATTCTTACAATCAGCATGGCCTGGCTGTCTTCGATGCTCTTGCAGTACACAGCGGCGGCGGCATCATCATCCGAAGTCTCTTTGACGGTGTCGTAAATGGCATCCAACTCCACCAGCTGCATCAGCATGACCTCGATGAGGGCATTCGAGTCCCTCGACTTCCACGCAATGAATGCGTTATAGAACACCGAGTAGGCCTGTGGGAACGTCGTATGCAGAGAAGGGGGCATTGTGTATCGGTTGGCCGGGGTCAACCAGGCCAGAATATTTTCAAAGGATATCAAAACGTCCTTTGCTTTGTCGACCAAGTCCTGCAGCTGGGGGTTGCTGAGGTCTGTAGCGGGTAGTCGATGACTGCGGAGCTGTGATTCCAACTCTCCGTCTTCCGGAGCTTCGTCAAAGTTGTTCAGCACTTGGTTTGGATGGCCAAGGATCAAGAAAGCACTCAAAAACGTGCGAACTGCCGCCATCTCGTCAACAGAGCCCGGCTCCCCCTCCTGGAGACCACAGATCCTGAGAAGCTGAGCCGTAACCAGGAGGACCTTTTCCTCAGCAAGCAGCTGAATGACAGCGTCGAACGAAGTGTCTCTGATGCCATCCACGCTGAGGCCAAGGGCGTTGAACTCCTTGAGGATCTTCTTCCTCGCACACCCACGCCACCAAGTCTGGATCTTGGTAGCTGCTTCATCATCAGTCATTTGCACGGCCTTGGCTTGCGGCAGCGCTTCCGTAGACTTTTTGTTGACGACGCTGTGGCCCCTGGCACGCTTGACAGCCGTCTTGTTTCGCAGCTCCTCCCTCCGCCTCTGCGCCTCGGCCATGCGCTCCTCCATCTGGGCCTTCATCTTTGCAATTTCCTGCTCGCGCCGCTCCTTGGTGGACTCGGCAATCTGCTTGGCCTTTTTTACCTCCTCTGCGCAGCTGGCCACAATCTCGGCCAAGTTGCGCTGCCTCGCCTGCTCCGCAGCCAACGCGCGTTCCTCCGAGGTCGTCTGTCCGCGAGGCGCTGCCTTGGCCAGGGCGGCCCTCAGGCGCACCTTTTCGGCGTGGGCAGCCCTGTCGGCCAGCCGGGCGCGGCGGTCCTCTAGGAAATTTGTCCGGCGAACGTGCTGCGCAACGTATTTGCTCTGATCGCCATCGCGGCGACTGGAGGGCTGGATGGAGGAGCAACGGGAGTGGGCGGAAGAGAAGGAGTTGCGGCGAGACGAGGCGGCTGAGTCTCTGCGGCGTGCCTGTGACGGTCGGTAGAAGCGAGCGGCGATGCGCGGCGGCGGCGTGAAGATGCGTCTGTCGTTATCATGTACGTCTTCCTCAACAGACGGCATGGCGAGATCAAACTCCATGTCCATGTCCATGCCCAAGTTGTCGTCTGAGAATGCGCAGTCGGACTCTTCGTAGGTATCTAAGGGTTCGGCGAGGTCGATAGAGTGGCGACGACGCATGGCATCCGGCTCGCTGGTTTCGTTCATGATTGTGAGTTCTCGTGGTCGGTCTGCCGGTTCCGGTCTTTTTATAAGGCACCAAACTCAGGCAAGTTCCGCCGAGGCTTGTTCCTCAGCCGTATAGTTTCGTGCCCGGGGAAAGTTTTGTAAAATTAGCTTTCAAGCATTCGCAGCGTAGGGCCACGCAAGTCAGACAAGGCAGCAAGATTGAGGGCGGGAGGTTGTTGCATGTGGCGGCGCGCTGCCTGGATTTGGTTCACACGACGAACCCCCGAAAAACTAGCAGAAGCCTTTTCCACAGTACTGCCAAAGGTAAAAAGGCGGCTTCTACCCTAATAGACAAAGAAAAGAAAGATAATGAGAGAGAGAGAATAAAAGATCTCACGACGGAGGGCGCGAATGTATTAGAGGAAAATGGCAAGTCGCGGAAAAGACAGTCAGAAATGCCCCCCGGTCCGATGCATGCGAGGTTTCGAAGGAGGAATCGACAGGACAGGGTGGTGAATCAACGATGACGGACAGAAGGGGAAAGGCGGTGTTGCAGCCGCTGTATCGGTACCTGCGAGGGCCTGGAGTGCAGTGCAGCGAGGCTTAGTACCCGTACCTGTACTTATAGACGCACCGGTTAGTGGCCGGAGCCCCGTGTTCTGTTCTACATCTACATACAGCGGTCAGCGATGAGATGAAGCTGCTGCAGGTGTTTACAGTACCTTGAGGCTAGCTCTGAGATCCGGCAATCAATGCCTGTCTGGTTCCTTTCAATGGTTTGGTTCGAGGTTTGTTGAGCGCCATGGGTTCGTCAGTTCATTATGCGCGCCAGGCTGATTGCAGTGACCAGCATCATGCTGCACATCAGCAGTACGAGTAAGCAAAACATTGATGCTACAGTCCAGTCCAGGCCATTGACCGAATTCACGATGCTACAGTACTGTACGAGTACTTGCTACATATCTTGGCCTCTGTTCGAAAGCGGCATCATGATTCAATCATCCAGGGCACCGCCATTGGACCCCAGCTTTGCATGTACCGGTACCTGAGCCCGAACGTCATCCACGCAGCCAAAGAGGTCATGCAGGCCAACTCTACTCCGTACTGCCTAAACAAGTACAAGACCACCTGAGACCTGATCCATATCAACCATCAGATTCGCATGAAATAGCATCACCAATCCCCATCGCCAATCCAGCAAAAAAACCAACTTCCTCTTCACTTTTATTCGTTATTTTCTTCTTCACTCAGTACTGCTACCACCATTCAGTCCTTTTTCGTACCCGTTACCTCTCCCCAAACATTACCCCGTTAACAAAAAAACAGCGGGGGTGTTAATATGAGACGCCCACCGACTGATTGGCAATCACCTTCCATTCCTTTCCACGCCAGCCATCTTGCCATCCCAGCAATTCTTCAGCAGCCAGTTTCAGAGGCCACCCGGTTACTGATCGTTGTATCAAACACTGGAACATGCTCGCATATACTACTACCAATTGAAGCTACAACTCGCCCCTATCTATCATGTGTATTGCGTACCTGTACTTGTACACTTCTTCCCATCCCCATCGCTGCATTCATGTCGTGCCTCAAAAGACCCCAGTTCTATTAATAGCACCGCCCCTTCCGGACCACAACCTCGCTCGCATCTCCAAGAAATACCTATTACCGAGCAGACTAACAAAGAAGCAAAAACAAGGGGGCAAATTCAATTCAAAATCACGATACATACACCAGCAGTACCTCTAGATACTCTACCTCGGCCCCCAACCCCAACCAAATCATGTACGCGCAACCTCTCACACCCACGGCACTTATCACAGCGCGCGCTTACACAGAGCAGCACCGCCTACTAGACTATCTGATATCCTACATACGACATACGACATACGACATATAACCCCTGCTCAAGAACATCCCCATCCCGCGTCCTCCGGACCGAAATCCATCTCACTCAGTACCTTCATTCTCATCCTCATCCTCATCTTCATCCTCATCATACCGCAAAACGTGAATCCTTCCCCCCAAATTCCCCAGATACACCCCAGATTTCAACTCCTGTGCGCAAAACAGAGAGACATGCATATGCACGTCCTGTCTCGGGCCATCATATATACGTGTAATATGTACTCGTAGTCAGTACTCCGTAGCATGTATGTACTCGTACCTTATGTATGCACGCACGCGCCATGTCTGTCATCGACGCTTGGCGCCCCCAGCTTTGTTTTACATGCATCTCATCCCTGGGCCTCGTGTCTCGCCATGCAAGTCATGTCCCACATCTACATCACCAAGTATCACATTCACCTCACAGCAGAGCAAACGATCGAGTTAAAAGAATGGCTTTTATGTATAGTCCCTTTCCCGGTACCAAATTATGCCACGACAATACAAAATGCATGAGAACAAGTCACAGGAATACACACATGTCGACCCGTTCCATGAAGCAATATATATACACTTATACTCCGTAGTGTCGTTCGTGTTCGTTTACCAAAATGCCATAACCATCGTGTTCCATTCGACATTTACGCTTCCTGTTGCTCCGCGTAATTGCGTGTGCTCTTCGTAAAAATTAATTCCAATCCAACGCCGTCCCTTGCTGTGCCCGCTCGTCTTTTGCTGTGCTCCTACCAATGCCTTGATTCCTCCTGATCGTCGTCAGGTGTACCATCTTGCAATCCCTCGACGGGATGCAGTCTAACTAATTATCGAAATAAAACAAAATTGTATCATGAGAACTGGTAGCTCTCGCTGCGAGGTCTTTTGCCGGCACTGGCGCCGGCGCCTCTGTCATGCAATCGGTGGACCCATTCCAACACCGTCTCGTAACACAATACATACTGTCGTAGGCTCTGGACCATACTGAGTCTCTGCTCACGGAAGTCCTCTACCGTCTTTTGGATCAAATCAACCGAATCGTCTCGCACCCAGGCCCCGTCAACAGATGAGTGCTCCATGTTTGCACTCTCAGGCCTTGGCTCGGGATCCGTGTTGAATTTGAAGCCCATCTCGCGATCCGTGTTGAAGTTGAAGCTCATCTCCCTGTTGGTCATGGGGGAGATGGCATCATCAAAGTCCATCATTTGTGTGTCTTCCTCTGGCTCCCGAGCAAGAGGTTGTCCGCCTGGCAGCTTGGCCAGCCGCTGGCGCTTCATCATATCTATCACACTGTCCACAGTGCAGAACGCTCCCGTCCTGCCACATCCAGCCGAGCAGTGAACGAGCATGGGACGGCTTGCGCTGTCGGCTTCGGGCTCGTCATACCACTGAATCGACGCAATGTCATTGGCAATCTTGCTGTTTCCCATAATCGAGGCCGTCTCGACCGGGAGAGCCGCACGCTGCATGACGTTGGCGAGCTCTACCAAGGCAAGAAGGTGAGACGGCTGGGCCGGCGTGCCAAAGTCGGGCCAAGAAGAGAAGTGGAGATGAGTAATCTCCCTAATGGGAGCAAAAGGGTGAGAAGAGTGAGTGAGAGCAAACTTGCGAATGGTGACAAAAGTCGGTTCAGATTGCTCCTGGAGGGGAGTAGGCTTTCCTGCAGCCGTCTCCAGAGTAGTCGTCGTGTTAGCCCGCCTTCGGCCGGCCTCACTCGGTGAAGAGTTGCTATTTTGCGCGGCAGAACGATGCTTGTCGAGCTTGTCGAGGTCAAGTGATGCCTTCTTCTCAGAAAGCTGCTTCAGTTTGATGGGCCCGTATTCGCGATCTTTCCAATACGTGTGACACTTGAGTTGGCCTCCCTCAGATTCGGCCGTCAACATTACAATGACGCGCACATCCTGTTCCCAGATGACAGACCAGAAATCCTAAAAAAGTTAGCAAATAAGGCATCCATTTGTAAATGATTCATCTCACCTCAAAGGTAGCGGGCAGGGGACCCTGGCTCGCAATATATTTCTTGTTGCTCCTCGACGCAGTGAGATGACTGGCATTGATATAGTCACAAGCCCCTAAGGGTTTGTCCTGAAGCTTGACACGCGCATGCTCAAAGGGGAGAATGTCCTTGTAGCGGTTCTTGCCACCCTTCTCAACGCCTGAGAGTTGCACTCGGCCGTTCATGGCTGGATTGTGGGCAGGGTTCCCCTCGTTGAATGCGGCATACGCATTCTGCATACGAGTCTTCTCTTCCATCTCAATCCGCAAAAAGAAGTCTGACACACGTTTGCCGTGGTCTTGCGGGGCTGCCGCATCGCGAAGCCACAAAGGAAGCACGTCGGACTCCAGTCCCTGAGGCCAAGCAACGTCCAACTGGCCGACGCCATCTGCCAAGTCCATGTTCTGTCTAATATTGGAGAAGAAAGGGTTCATGGACGTAGGTAGGCTGACGCCACCAATGACAGGAGCAAGGCCTCTCATGGCACCTGGGAACGCACCACCGCTGGGGTTCACAGGCATAGTCGAGGTCTTATCGACAAAGCTGGGGAACAGGCTTTGAAACTGTTGGAAGCCACCTCTGAGAATGGCAGTCTCTCCGAGGTATTTCTCATTGGTAAACTTCTTGATCATGTTCTGGGCCGCAACGGTGTCACGCGCATCCGATGAGTGAGAATCGTAAACAATGATCCTTTCTACGTCCTTCCAGGTGGCAAACTTGTCTCCAGCCGAGCTGTCTTGGAAGGTCTGTTGCAGCTTTTCGGTATTGTACGTGTTACGCTTCAGGAGAGTGGTGGGGATGCACAGGTTGAGAGCTCCTTGAATTCGGGACGTGGCGTAGTTTGTTGAAGACCGTATGTCCAACAGCAAAATATCGTCCTCATCCTCGGCCTCGAGTAGGTCCTTGAGAGTTTCTGCAGTGATCAATGATGGTTGGCCGGGCTCCAGCTTAATGGGCATTGTTGCAGCTCTCGTCAGGGGTGTCAATGGTGGATTGGGTGAAGGAGGCTGGGGCCTGTGCTCAGTCATTGTGAGTTGGGTGTTTGCATTCTCAGATCGAGCCGGCGTCGCCTGAGACTGCATGGGGTCCATTGGCATCGGGGACTCGAATCTCGGGAGGTTAGTGAGCTGCATTGGAAATAACGAAGCTTCAGAATTGCGCTTCGAGTCGGATGATACATATGCAGAGTCATGGAGACTATCTTGGTCTACATCCATACGACTTGATGGGCGGTCTCTTGGCAAGCTTAGGCGAGGAAAGGAGTTCTCTGAGCCCGTATCGCTCGCATGAGTATGCGCTCTAGGCACTCGTGGGCGTGTGAGGGCGGGGTTGGATGTGGGCTGGACGTAATGTGAAGTTGGCAGAGCAAACGACCTGCCGCCCCTGTTTATATCAATCTGCCTCCTGAAGGCCTCAAAGTCGGGATTGGTGGCTTCGATAGGCCTGGGCAGGGCAGCAGCAAATGACTTGACTGACGACGAGGCTGGACTCCAGTTGTTGCCCAGACCAGACGAATCTCGAGGGTCGTGGGAGGATTCGACAACCAGTCCGAAGTAGTTGGGGCTCGGTGGCCTCATATCGGGCCGCAACGGAGACAGCTTGGGAGGATGGTTCTGGCCGACGGAATGGGAGGCGCGGGGCGAGGAGGCGGGAGTTGTCGACATGCCAGCCTTGCCGGTGCGAGATGACTGCGAGAGGGAGTGAGAGTGAGAGGTGACGGGAGCTGGCGATGGCATCGTGTGAGCCCTGACGGTGTAGTGGACAGGCGTCCGGTCGCCAGCCCGAGAGTCGTGCATGGCTTGAGCCTGTTCAAGAGGGGGTGTCGATAACATTTAGATTGGTGCTCATCAGCAATTCCCAAGGCCCATAACTAGGAAGGAGTTTTGTGAAATGTCCCAACGACTTGTGTGTGGCCGGTGGTGGTGACGCTGAGATGTGATATAAATGCAGCTTTGGCTTGCTTGGGGGGGATCCGCAAATGATCGACCAGAAGCAAGCTCGTGAAGCTTATGCTTCTTTGACGCGTCCCTGTACAAGGTCGGAGTGGAATCGGGTGGATGAGGGGAGAGTCGTATCAAGTAATCGAGACTCTGGGCCGCGCTCTTTAAGTCGAAACGAGGTGGCAAGAGTACCGAAATGATGTGGCGTTGGTGTCTATGACAATGTGCCCACGGCCGACCCGGCTGTGCAAGGATGGTAATGCAGTGGTAATGACGACTCTGAGAGCTGGATAGGCTGCTGGGTATCTGTATGCAGCAATGCAGAGGCGGAGCTGGCACAAAACAGTAGGGCTGGATATAAAATGCTGGAATAATATGCCGGATGTTGTAAAGGAAAGGAAAGGGGTGGTGTAGGAGGGAAAACAGACGAGTAAATGGCGTAGATGGCACCCGGCACGGAGGCGAAAAGGAACGGACAGAAGCGAAGACCCGGGTCGAGAACGGGATCAAGGTGAAACCACAGAATCCAAGCAGCCAGAAGGAACTCGAACTCGATTCGACCGAGGAAGTTCAGTTGAGGCTGCCGTAGGTTCTCTGGGGGGGTGAGGACGGGAGATTGTGGGATGAAGGGGCAAAGTTTCTGGTGCTGGTGCTCTCGTGTTGCAAAATGTTCTGCTTGCGGGATGGGGCCCAACGTGGTGAGGATGCCACCCCCGGACGACCTTTTTTTCTCTTCTTTTTTTTCGGTCCCGTCCAGATTAGCGCGCAGAGCCAGAAGGGGTGTGTGAGTGAGATGGAGCGCTGGGAAAAGGGAGAAAAGACAGGACAGACAAAGATGGCAGAAGACGACGGAGCTTTTGGAGGAGAGCAGAAGCTGGGAAGGTGTGGGAGGGGGAACAGGGGCCCTGCAGAAATGGTGAAAGTACTGCAAGGTACCGGGCTGGGGGAGAGTACCACCACCACCTGAGAGTACAGCGCGGTTAGGGGGTTGCAACAGCGCCAAATCGGTGAATGAGGAGAGGTACAGGTGCGGGCGAGTTTACTTTGTCCCGAGAACATGTACTTGATCGTCTTTTTTTGCTTTCACGTTTACTCTTTTAAGCAGAGCAAGATGAGACATTGTCCACACGATTATGACGATGTCTGATTGTGACCATGATGATACTAGCATCCTACCGCAAGATCAGGCAATGTCATTCCCCCGGAATCCAATCTAACCCATCGATGACTCCAGAACGCCAGATTGAGCAGAGGCTGAAGGGTTTTGCGGGCCTACACAAGAACAAGGCGTGGCAACGTGCCTGTAATCGTACATGGACAGCTTGCAACGCTACTGTACAGCACAGCACAGCACAGCGCTGGTCGGACAGAGAAACGAGAACCAGCAGCAGGTACTTGGAGGTACACGATGACGGCGGCCCGGGGGCTGGAGGATGAGGTCGCTGGTGATCGCGTGCGGAAGGGATCGGCGCTGGCATGACAAGCATGGAGCAGGAGAAAGGGTCTGGATCTGGTCTATTCCTCGGGCTGCAAGCACAGCAAACCGGTTTGTTTACTCAGTGATCTGCCAGAATGTGCGGCATGTACTCCGTATCGTCGACGCTCCGTACTGTACGCTGGACCAGGTTCTGCCGTTTCTTTTTCCCCCCAGCTTCTCCATCCATCACGTCGACGCCGTTTGATTTTGCCAGCGGACCCTCGACTGCTACGGCCGTCTCTGCCAGCACAGCTCCTACAACGGCCTCCTCGCAAGGGCGTCACAGGCGTCTTGGTTACGAATTGCCCCCCTGCGCTGGCGGCTTTGAGGCTGGCTGGCGGTTAAAAAAAAAGAGGCGTTGGGACCAGCTTTGGTCTATGGCTGACAATGGTGCCGCCCCAAAGGGGAATTTAGCTGCTGGCCCCCCGTTGCTCAGAAATTCGAAGACAACATGGCAGGTTCTCAACCGCTGCTCTGGCGTCACGCAAAAAGCGCAGGCCTGGCCCGCACAATGGAATTTTGGGGCTGACCGACTTGTGAGATGAATGACGATTGTGATTAACTTTGGCACTAACGGGGAACCGTTCGCGTTGCATTAAGCTGCTTGCTAGCTGGGTGGGAGCAATATTTGCAAATTGATGCTACTTGATGCTAGTTTGCACTACTATTTCTGGTCTGGAGAGTCATGTAATGTAATCATGGATCTGATTCACCTCGTCTGGGTTGACAGGCAGTTGGTTGTCTTGGCTGGGGGCATCTCTCGCCTCCACCGGGCAACGAACGCTTCAATAACACGACAATATAGTCTCTTTTTTGCCTTTTCTTCAACAACAACTTAAAAACACATGTTTAAAGCAAACCCACCCACCCCAATGCCCGCCAAAGACAGCAATAAAGACGCCGGCTCTTGGTGACAAGTCACGCAGAAATGCAGAATGAAGCCAGAAATTCAGACAGGCCCCAAAACGCTGCAGCCACCGTCTTCTCGCATGGCCTCTCGACGCCAGCGGCCCCACCACATCGTCATTGCGGCGCCAAGGGCCAAGGGTCCCCGCTAAGAAAGACGCACTTGCTTGGCCCTTGGTGCTACAGACTCGCTACGAGTAGAGTAGGTACAGACTCTGCTGCAAAAAGAGTGCTACGTCCCCCATAAAGACCCCCTCAAGCCCCCCGTAAGGCCCCCGTAGGGCCCCCGTAGGCCGCCCCTCACAGGCGCGCCAGGGCCAACCAGAGCGCGGGTGGCGCTGCCGCAGGACGTCACCGTGCCCCTTTGGTCCTGGTCGGTCGAGTCCAGACTTTGGGAGCCCCAAAAGAAAAAGCGGCTCCGCGATGCTCCGTGTCCCCGTAATCCTTGTCCGCTTTGTACCGCCGGGTAACTTGAGCTCTGGGGGAATTCTTCATCAATGCTCATGGTCTGCTTTTGTTGCTCTTCAATGCGGGTGGTTTTATTTATTTATTTATTTTAATTTATGTATTTGCTTGTTTGAAGCTATAATGAAACAGGCATCTTGCAACAGGAGGATTACAAGTACCCATCAATGTTGACCCAACTTGGGGTACTCAATCATGAAGGAGTTCCAGTTGTTGTATCCTGCACTGTGCATCTGCCCGTAAAAGTACATCGGGGCACCCCTTCCGCTCCCCTCTCCACCACACCACCGCCATGTACGAGTACCTGTAGGACACGACACGACACTGCGTCTTATCGTGCTGGGCTGGGCTGGGCTGGGGCTGGGCGATGCGATTTGATTGTTTGCTTGGTTGCTTGGCCCGGGCATCCACCAGCGGGTGCCTGCCGGCCAAAGCTTGATTCTCGCCATGCAATTGCCGGTTCAACTCAACAGCAACGTGATTGCATCAGCAAAAAGAAAGTCTAGAACCCGACGACGTGGAACATTCCGCGGGACGGGCACAGTGCCCCAGACTGTATTACCGAATTACATGTCACTTCCCAGGCGCCAAGGCGAGCGGCCCAGCTGAGATTTGGTTTGGGAAAAAAAAAACGGGGGGCGAAAAGGGCAGCTTCTTGTCGCAGCGCGGGAGCAATGACGTAGCCGTCTCAAAACGGCATAACGGCTGTAAGCAAGTCTCTGTCCGCCTTCCTAATATGCATGACTGTGAGTGTACGTACATGTCGCAGACGATGAATCACGACACTCTGACAAGAGCCCAATCGTCCATATATCGAAGATTGGATAACCGATACCGATACTCTACGTTAGTGAGTACAGGACAGATTGATTTTCACAGCCACAGCAACGGTCAACGAAAGAAAAAGTGATGGACAGGCACCGAACCCAACTATCCTCGCAAACGACACACTACCGGCCCGCACTGGACTGTGACTAGACTGCCCATCCAACCCATTATCACAAGGATAATATTCCATACAGACACACTCTGTTCTGTTCTAGAGCTGCGACCACACACACAACACACCATCCCTCCCTTTCGAGATTCATGTACTGTAAATCGTTGCGGAGTCCTCGGGACCAGCACCCAGTCAAACGTTGGTATTTCGGCATCAACTGAACAACAACATCTCAGCCGTCGCGGTCCAGACTTGTCCATCCAGCAACACACGCAGCAGTTGTGTGGTATTTCCCCGACAAAAAGCATGGGGAGGCCCTTCATTCTCACACCGGTTGCAGCTCGACGATCAACTTGGTCCTACACTGACCGGAATCTGTAACAGCAAAGCTGCTGGTCTTTCGTTAACACCCCCTGGCCCTGTCTTGTCTTGTCGGGTCCCCCTCCATCTGCCATCCCATCAGCTCCCACCCCAAGGCGGGTGCTTCGATAGGGCTTGCGAGCCCAAATTGCGATGGCCACGAACGCAACCAAGTACCTACATACCTAGTACTGTACTTGCATCACGGCATCCCTACCGATGGCCTCCTACATGTACATAGTTTCACAGCAGTCGAAAAGAAGTCTCCGGGCTACTACCTACATAGGTAGGCAGTAAGATACCGGCAGTACGTGGAACCGTGAAAGACCACGCATGGTAAAACTGGTAAGCAGCTAACGATGTACAACAATGGAGACAGCAGTTCTGCTAGCTCTACAGGTACTCCATAACACCTCACCACAACGGACCTGATGAACCCATTCAATACGAATGGAACGCCCCCCAGCACGCATTGCTCTCTTCGCTCAGTCTAATAACGGAAAGCCGGAACCGTGGGCCGTCCGTCAAGCAAGCTTCGCTCTAAAACAAGAACAAGGGATACAACACGCCCCGTACTAACGAAAAAGCTGTAGAAGAAAAAAAGGGTATTCCGAGAGGGTAGGTATTCCGAAGGGGGTGATGGGCTCTCTCTTTTTTTTTTTTTTTGTTCTATCGGTCTGCTAGACATTTTTTTTCCCTGCTTCAGCCTGGCCCGATTTCCGAGTCACGCAATCTCTGTCGGGTCACGCAATCTCAAAACACCAGACCCTTTTTCCCATTCTCCACCAAAACGTCTCGTGAGTTCTTTTTCCTGGCTGTCCTTGTGCACCAAAAGCAGGGAAATCTCTTTGCAGGATTCAAAGGGCGGGAAAGAGAGGTTCCAGGCCCTATTTTCAAGGCGCATTCCTCTATTCACTTGATCTTTCTATTTTGTCTTATGTCGGTTGTAAGTGGTAGGACTCGGCGCCTTTCAGTTACCCTGCTGACTGATGTGAGCCGCCGAGTTCCCCAGCTGAGGCATTATCACAGGTCATTTTTTCGAACTACCGCCTAAGCTAGCTAAATCCTGCAGTACATGCATCTTATTCCCGAGCGTAGCGTTGCCCTGCGTGTTGATTGGCCGTGGGATCCAATTCGGCTGGCCTTAATCATCATGCTTACGACGGAGTCAAAAACTCGAAATCGTTTTCCCACTTTGACTAACAACAAGCATCCACGTATCCCGCTAGGCAAAGTGCGCATGGAGCTGGAAATAACGCGCTGACAACCTCGGAATCCCATCTACCGCTACCGAGGCGTTTTGATTCTTTGCTTTCGGGCAACTTGCTCCTGTCAAGATAGCCCAGGACGTGCTGGGCAGGGGATTTTGCCTTGTGTTTTGTGATTGCTTCGTCTGGGCGTCGTATCGGATTTGAAGCACTTGCAAGCCGTGTCACAGGTTCCTCAGCCCCAGAGTAACGGTGGAGAAGAAGAAATTCACGTCTCCAGAAGCCAGACAAGTGGAGTGGTTTCGGGTCATGATGGCCCGAGATTGAGTTTCCAGTGTAAACTTGTTGCATCTGCCCATTGCCTTTTCTCTTGAGGCGTAGAAACATCATTTCGACCGAGTACCGTCTCAGCTAATAATAGGCATCGTAAGGTATAATTATCTTAGGGTAAAAGATGAGAGTTCCTTGGCAGATGAACAAGACCCACGATAAACACCTATTGACTTACACCTGTAGCAAAGCTGCGTCAAAGCACGACTTGTACATCCACTTGATATGCTTCCCATATTGCGATCTACAAACACAGATTAGCAAATGCCAAGCAATGTCTAGAACATGAACGAAGCAGTGATTTCCGAGCAGCGCGGATCGGACCGAGTTCTTTATTTCTATTTCTATTCCGCAGTGTGGCTGCATTCACACGATATACTGAGCCAAGTGAGCGAAACCGGCCTTGTCCTCTTTTCGCCGACAACGCATCGAAATAGCTTCTCTTTAACCCTATTCATAATCAATTGCTACCGCGGAAATGGTTTGAAATCAATCGGAATTTGATCGTTTACAAATATCCCTCTCCAGAGCAATTAGCCAAATAAAACAAGATCGCTTGATTCTCTTCCCACCTCCCCGTTATGCCGTCAAAACCCGGCAAAGGCGCGCCCTTTGAACCCAAAAACCCCCTAAATGCTCCTCACCCAAACACGAACCAACAAACCCAAAGTTCCATCCGATAGGACGAATAAAAATACCAAGACTATTTAACAAAAAAAAACCTCCCAAGTCCTTATCAATATGATTACAGTCCAGCCGCTTTGGCGTCAGATTTTGCGGAGGCAAATCTTCTCCCCCGCATGTTCACAGAAGGCGGGCTTCCGGCTCCGTTTCTCTGGAGCCCCAGTGCTCTTAGTCATACGTCCCGAGCGCGCGGGCTTTTGTAGATGAGAAGCTTGACAATTGAAGAGGAGGCGTTGAGTTCTTTATGCGATTCTTGGATGGAAAGACGCCATAGTTGTGTTTTGAGTTCCTTTTCGTGATATAAAGAAATAATCAAATTGCCACGGCTTTTTGGTTGATACTCTTAAACTAGTAACTTTCTCCAAAGCAGAGTGTCATACTCCAACAGGTAGTTCGCCATCTCATCTCACTCTTCATAAAGACCTCACGCCAACAATTTTTTAGGAAAGGTAGATATAAATCCAAAATGTCTCAATCCGCCAGCAGTCTCTCTGCAGAGGAGCGCCTCAAGGCCCGCAAGCCCGTGCCGAAGCCCGTCCCGGCGTATCTCCCAACTGCCGGCTCCCCCCTGAGCGTCGACAAGAACCTCTACGAGGCCATCCAGCAAGCTCCAAGGGTCCTCATTGAGGAATTCACTGTTCCTATTCGATCAGGCAGGGCCTGGGAGGCACCGGCGGGATCAATTGTGAGCATCAGCACGCCCGAGGGGCCTCAAGTCGGTATGTATCGTATCTTCTCCTTCATCTCAAACATCTCATCATATCGAAAACCAGCATGAAACGATATATATCTCGGTCAGTAAAACATCCAGCTAACATGAAAAAAGGCGACCTCAACATCTGGAACCGTCACAACCCCCGCGAGCGCTTCTGGGCCTCCCGCACCCGCCAGCTTCACTCCACCCACGTGTCCACCCACGACCGCCTCTGGTCCAACCTCCCCTACATGCGGCCCCTCGTCACAATCATCTCCGACAGCCTCGCGTGGTACGGCCAGGACGAGAACGGCGGCCGCGTCCACGACCTGCTGGGCACCCGCTGCGACCCGTACATCAACACCGTGCTGTCCGACTCGCAGTACGACTTCCACTGCCACTCGAACCTGAGCCGCGCCGTGGCCAAGTGGGGGCTGAGAGAGGAGGATGTTCATGATGTATTGAACTTGTTCCAGGTTACGGGGTTGGATGAAAAGGGCCGTTATTTCATGAGCCCGTGTCCGGCTGAGAAAGGGGATTCTATCGAGTTCCTGGCCGAGCAGGATGTCCTCATGGCCCTGAGTATGTTTTTTTGATGCACCCCCGTTCATATACCATGAGTGTGACTGACATGATGAATCCAGGCACCTGTCCCGGCGGCGATCTCTCACTCTGGGGCTTTGGAAGCGACAGCGAAAAGGAAATGATCAAGGTTTGCCGTCCCCTACACGTCAAAGTCTACCAGCTGCAGGATAAGGAGCTCCTCTCAAAGAGCGGCTGGAAACCTGCAGAGACGGCCGGATACAAGGGCATGCACGGAGTCTTTTCTCCTGAGGGAGAACCGAGTCAGCGAAAGTAGATCATAGCCCGCAAGTTGGCATAGACGATGTAGAATAGACATGTGTAGACTAGGTTGGCTCTCTTCTTGTCGGAATTGAGATGCAGAATAGACGTCTATAGGCTAGATTGGCTCTCTTGTTGTTGGAATTCAAAAGGTTGCTGCACTGCATGCTGAAAAGGAGCAATGGTTGTCTCATACAAGGCGACGATATAGTACAGTCTCATATCATTTGATACATATTGATGGGAATCAAAGATGGGAGGCAGCTAGGGGGTTGATACCCGCATTATGGTATAATTGAACTACCCTTACAACTCCAAGTCCGTGGCTGCCATAGTTGTTTCTATAAAATAAACCCGATGCTGCAGGATACAATATTTTTTTGTTTCCTTTCTTTTTTTTGCGTGTCTGTATGAGTGGGTGTGTTTGTTGACATGCAAACCAATTATTTCCACAGCTTGCCGAGCGAAACCTCCTTATCATCATGCTTGTTGAGAATCTTGGCAGTCGCCAGTTCAAAGTCTTCTTGTGTGACGTGAACTCTCCTCTCACGGAGGGCATACATGCCCGCTTCTGTGCACACACCCTTGAGCTCGGCTCCGGAGCAGCCGTTCATCTTCTCCGCAATCTTGGTCAGGTTAATGCCTCTGGTCAGGTTCATCTTGCGGCTGTGGATTCGGAGAATGTCGGCTCGCGCTTCGATGCTCGGCGGGGGGAATTCAATCTTGCGGTCGATACGTCCGGGACGCAGCAAGGCGGGGTCTAGAATATCGAGTCGATTCGTGGCCATGATGACCTTGATGTTCTTGGTGGGCTCGAAACCATCAAGCTGGTTCAGCAGCTCCAACATGGTTCGCTGCACCTCAGAATCTCCGCCTGATGAGCCCTCCACTCGGGAGGAACCAATGCTGTCGATTTCGTCCATGAAGATGATTGACGGGGCATGCTCTCGGGCCATGATGAACAGCTCTCGGACCATTCGGCTACCCTCACCAATGTACTTTTGCACCAACTCCGAACCAGAGACTCTGATGAACTTGCAGGCCGTGTGGTGGGCCACGGCTCTAGCCAGCAGCGTCTTGCCCGTACCGGGGGGTCCATACAGCAAGACACCTTTGGGCTGGGCTATGCCGAGAGACTCGAAGAGCTCGGGATGCTTGAGGCCCAGCTCGATAACTTCCTTAATCTCCTTGATCTGCTGATCCAATCCACCAATCATGTCGTATGTGCTGTCGGGGACCTTTTCTACCATCATGAGCGATACCAGGGGATCGACCGATGACGGCAGCATCTTCTCGAGCTTGTAGCTGTCTGACAAGAGTGTGACTCTCTTTCCGGGGGTGAGCTTGGAGATTTCGACATTATCGGAGACATCAACAACTAGAACGCCGGGGGTTAGGAGCTGTGAGCGAATCGCGGGGTGATATCATTGATGACCAACCATATTTGCCCTCGGGATGTACCTTGACGAGCACCTTCTTGGTGCTCATCACTTTGACGACTTCTCCGACGTAGGATCCAGGCTGCTGTAGCAGACCCAGCTCTTCTCTCAGTAACCGGACACGGGAATTGTAGTCGTTGCGTTGGGCCTCGAGACGGCGGAGGGCAGCCTGACCCTTGAGGATCTCCAGCTTCATCGCCTCGATCTTGTTGCGGTAGTACTCGTCGAGCGCCATCTTGGGCGGGCTCCCAGTGGGGGGATGATGCTGAGAATATGTGAGAGATGAGAGAGATGGAGATTTGCCAAAGATCAATGCTTTGTTGGAGGCTGCGGTGATGCGTCGTCGAGATGGTGAATGCGGAATGGTGGTGCATGTGCTGACTGTAGTCCGGGATTGGGGCCAAGTTGAAGCTGCGCAAGGCTACAGCTGGTGCTCGTAAGCGTCAATCGAATTCGGAACATTTATTCCGCCGGGTTCCGCTCTACCACCTCTGAGTCTCATCCATTGTTTCTTGTGCTCCAGTGAAGCTGCCACTAGCGCTGCAACCGCCGCCAGCGACAATCGGGCCTAGCCTTGGCTGACGTACAAATGCAACAGCTGCTGCATGCACGTCAAAAGCCACCATCAGCTCGAGCTTGGGCACTAACCGCAGCCTGAAGGACGCTGGAGATTAGCGCTCATATCTTCAACTCACAGCTCACCCTCCCTTGCGCCAGAGCTGCAGCTGTTTAATTCCGGGCTGCATGGCACCGCGTCTATTATATATTGCGCTTGCGTGTTTTTTTTTTCCTCCCGGTTTCTTTCGTGTCTGCTGCTCATGTCTCCGTAATGCTAGCATACGAGCACGTACATGTAACTAGTAGTGTCCTGTAATCTCCCCATCATGCCATGCGGTGGACGATGCGCAAAATGACGTTGCATTAGATCCTGGCTGGTCATGATTTGCGGATCACAAGGTGCGCCAAAGCGATAGGTCAAGTCGTGTGAGCGGCCCCCAGACGGTGAGAGTTCCATAGATGCCTTGCTTCTGTTTATGTTCCAAATGTTTCTGTCTCTGTCTCTGTTTCGTGCTTTTCTTTCTCTTTCTCTTACTCGCGTGTTTCTGCAACATACAACACAAGCGAGGCATTGTATTGCATACCTGCATCAATACAAAAAGCGGGCTCACCGAGGCTAGCTCTACGAGTACGAGCAAAGGGCAGCCTGTTGACATTCTTTGCATATCTCACGGCCACAGCCATTGCGCATCGTTGGGCTCCCTGCCGCTTATCCTGCGCCTCATATTCGTTCTCCAGGCTCTCACTGCCCACTGCTGTTTGTAAGTCCGGATTCGCTAATTGACTCTGGAGATACCCGAGCCAGACGGTGCCTCAGCCCATCGATTAGAGTTGGGTCCGCTTGCCGGCTCAACCTCAGCTCAGCTCACCTCTTGCTCTTGCTCTTGGCTCTTCCTTTTAATAATTTCTTCCTCTCCTCTCATCTTCTCGTCTCTCCACCATCGCCACCATCAACTTCTTCTTCTTCACATATTTCTCTCCCTTTTTCTTCTCTCATGCCGTGATGCCACATAACCAAAACTGCCATCATCGACACACACTCACACATTCACTGATCCCGTGTTCAGAGCCCCTCCACACTGCTAGAGCTCGCTAGCCCGATCTATCTAAAAGCCGCCGGTGGACAGGGATACCTTCCAACGTCGTTATCTCAGCCCTTTTTTTTATTAAACCTGCCGAGACCTCGTTCAGCAGGCCTGCGAGGTTCATCGTCAACTTTGTCGCGGCACCGTCGCCGCTTCGACATCGCCATCGACATCGCCATCGCCAGCCATGGATCCGTCGCAGCAGGACAACGCGCCATCAGCGCATCGCGGCAGCGTTTCCTCCGGCATGATGTCACCGACGGACACTCGAGCCAATCCCCTGTCGAGGCAAACGTCCCTCGTAGACGACAGCACTCAGTCGACAGACACCGTACGGCGGCGACCCGAGGGCTATGGTAGGACAACGCGACACCGTCATACCCACGCCGTTTTCTTCAGATCTGCAAGCTAACCCAACCTTCAAAGGCACCATCCAGGGGTCCCCGAGCATGAGAAGTAGTCAGACGCTGGGTGAAGCTTCCACAGACCGCCCGCAGGGAGCGCGGAGCAGTCAGGCTGGCCGTTCCACGTCTGCTGCAGGTGTTGAGAGAAGTCAGTCCTATTCTCGCCTACGGAAACCGCCGCTTTCACGGCGCACGTCATCCAATACACCGCACAGGGGGGAGGTCTTCTCAGTAGACGACGACACACACGAGGTCCAGGCAGATGCCGCCGAACGACGCGCGGGCTTATCGACGCGACGACGCCCACCGCCCCCATCAGGACTCGCTCGCATACAGTCATTTCGTAGTACCGAAGACGACGACGAAGCCGAACGAGACGATGAAGCCAGCGCGGCTGAGGAGGAGCACGGCGAGGAGGAGGAGGAGGAGGAGCTGCCACTGGAAGAGCACGTCGACTGCGACTCTGACGGCGAAATCAGCGAGGCCGAGAGCTTCACGCTCAAAGACAGGCAGCAGGCCATCAACCAGACGCACCCGTTTGGTATTCGTGTTTGGAAGCCTGCATTGTACAAGAAGGACAGATCTATTCAAAAGTTTGCGCAGGCAGACATCCACTCCACGCCCGGCGGCAGGGTAAGCAACTGGTTGCTCCTCTTTAACCTGGTGTGGACAATCTTCTTTGGGTGGTGGATAGCTTGCTTTGCAGCCTTTGGCGCAATCATATGCCTCTTGTTTGCCGCTGCGCCTAGCGGAAGAGAATATGGAAGAGTCTTATGGGGCCTGGCGGGCTACCTATTCTACCCGTTTGGCAAGTTTATTCGGCTCGAGAAGGATGAGGCCTACTTGGACGAGGATCAGGATGAAGGCAGAAGCATCTCCGAGTACGAGCAGTGGCAGAACGGCGACCTCGAGTACGGCCGGCTATTCTTTGGACCCGACCGACACCGTTCCATCATCGGCCGCTCCAGGAGGAGCATCGACTCGGAGCCCAGCGAGACGGAGAGTTTGCTGGGACGAGGGCGTCGCGGCGACTCTGGCGATCTGCACCCCCGGATGAAGCGAAGGCTGTTTGGCCGCGGCGAGTGGAACATTGGTCGCATCATCTTCTTCGTCTTCTTCTACTGCTTCATTTCACCCTCGCTCATCATTGTGTCTGGCATTTGCTGGTTCCTCGTCTTCTGGATTCCCATGGGCAAGGTAACCATGCTACTGTTTGATCATCTCAGGAGGCACCCTCTCGCCCTGTCGTTTGAATCCCACATCAGTTACGCGCGAGTCGACGACGCCCCAGACTCATCCATCTTGGTCTGCACCTATCGCGCAGTCGGCTCAAAGTACTGGAAATACACCATTGACGGCACAAACATCTTCTTGATCAACCTCATGGTCGTCGTCTTATTTGTCATTGCCGACTGGGCCATTTTGGACCGAATCCTACACGTGGAGATGCTCCTCACGTCGCCTGCCTTCTTGTTTGTTGCGGGCTTGCTCTCCATCATCCCGCTGGCATACTTTATCGGCCAGGCCGTGGCATCCATCTCAGCTCAGTCCTCCATGGGCCTGGGCGCTGCCATCAACGCCTTCTTCGCCACCGTCGTGGAAGTGTTTCTCTACTGCGTCGCACTGAGCCAGGGCAAAGGCCAGCTCGTCGAGGGAAGTATCGTGGGAAGCATATTCGCCGGTGTCTTGTTCCTGCCCGGCATCTCCATGTGCTTCGGAGCCCTGAAGCGAAAGACTCAGCGATTCAACGCCAAGTCGGCCGGCGTGACGTCCACCATGCTGCTCTTTGCCGTTGTTGGTGCTTTCGGCCCAACGCTATTCTATCAAATCTACGGTACCCATGAGCTCAACTGCATGGACTGCGAAGACTACGGCAACGGCGGCCTCAGCGGCGGTGCCGCACGCGATTGCCGACGGTGCTACTTCTCGCAGGCGCCCGCACTCGACGACCGGTTCTATATCGAAGCCGTGCGGCCGTACTGTTATTCTGCTGCCTTTCTGCTCTTCTTTTCATACCTCATCGGCCTGTGGTTCACGTTGCGCACTCACGCCGCCGTCATCTGGAACGCCGAGGTGGAGGAAAAGAAGCACGAGGAGGCGATGCACGCGTCGGTCACTCTTCGAGCACCGCAACAGCCGTCAACGGCCGAAGCCACCGGCTCTGATAATATACGCGAAACGCATCTTTACAAGCGCATTCTAGGCCAGTCGCTGAAGCAGGTCGGCCTACCGGACACCTCCCGCCCGAGCTCCACGGCTGCCCAGGATGCCGGTGGTGCCAACGGATCGAACAGCACCCCTCACGTGGTGCCGCCCAGGGGTGGTGCTGATGAGGAGCAGCAGCCTTTGCGCCCAACGATCAAGGTCCCCGGCCTGAGCCAGGTGGACAACAACCTAGTGCGAGAGGTTGCCGAGATCGCTGCCACGGCCGCCACCATTGCCTCCCGCGACCGGTATACGAGCGCACACAAGCCGACCAGCGCCGCCGGCCCAGCAACACCGCGGCCGCACGGCGCCAGCCGAGCCAGCCACCACGCCGATGTCGAGGAAGACGCCGCTACTGCGGGAGCTGCCACTGCTCACGCAGGGGGCCACGGCCACGACGCGCCCAACTGGAGCCGCACCAAGAGCACCGTGATACTGCTGGGAGCCACCATCCTGTACGCCATTATTGCCGAGATTCTGGTCGACACTGTCGACGTCGTGCTCGAGAGCTTTTCCATTGACCAAAAGTTTCTCGGGCTGACCCTCTTTGCCCTAGTCCCCAATACTACCGAGTTCTTGGTAAGCATCCGTCCATCCATTCCCACCCAATCCCCTGAGCCCGTGCATCCCCCATGCCCCGTGCCCACGTTTTGCTGACGCTATTGGAATTTTTTTTCCTGCTTGCTTAGAACGCCATTTCGTTTGCCATGAACGGAAACATTGCACTATCGATGGAGATTGGCTCCGCATACGCCCTCCAGGTGTGCCTGCTGCAAATCCCGTGCCTCGTGCTCTTCTCGGCCGTGTTCCCAGGCATCCCTGCCGGGGGTGATGCCGCCATGTACACCTTTTCACTGCTCTTCCCGCAATGGGACCTTGTGACAGTCATCCTGTGCGTGTTTTTGCTCAGCTACGTGTACGGCGAGGGCAAGAGCAACTACTTCAAGGGCAGCATCCTGATGCTGACATACCTTGTCGTGGTGATTGGGTACTACTTCAGCGGCTACACCGAGGCGTCCATGGGCCTGAAGCGGTTCGACGTGATGGGGTCCGATGGGAAATATCAGTCCTTCAAGACCATTGGCAGGTCAACAAACGGGAGGGCGTTTCAAGTGATTTGAGCGGCGTAAAGCCGAAGATTGTGTGGAGAGCTGCAGCAGAAAAAAAGCAGCAGCCTCCATCTTGTTACTACTACGAGTACTAATGCTAGTTCGATAAATGTCCGAACGAGCTGCTGCATTGTCGGTGACCTCTTTTGTCGTTTTGCTTGTTGTTTTTTCGTCTGTTGTTACAGTACCCTCCGGCCTAACTTGATGGGGGAGTGGGTGCTATATCTTGCAGGCGTGGGTATCTGCATGCATACTGTTCTTTTTTTTTCTGCTCTTGTGGTTTTCCCTCTTTTTTATACTAGGAGGGGCAATCTGCCAGGGGTCTTTGCTTGTCTTGTTCTGCAGAGCCGGCATTTTCTTTTGAGCGGATCGGGTATTTTCTTTTCTGGTTGCGTGCTTCTCGTTTGTCCTCTTTCCATATTTAGGTATGGCATGACTTGTTCGAAATCGTCTTATGGGATGGCAGGCTGTAATGGCCGTTGCATGTATTTGTGTGTGGGTTTTCTCTCATGTCTCTTGTTTTGTTTTTGTTTTTTTTTTCGTGTTTTCCTTGCTTTCTTAATGGACATGAACGTCGAACCAAGTGTATTTCAAAGAAAAGAAAAATCTCATATGTACCTTTTTTGTTGTTGATGATGTTGCTGTTGTTTCGTACAAAATACTACCATGACTGCTTCGCATTGCATGAAGCATTGAATGATTCCATCCATATGTCTGTCTATCAGTCTCGTTCCGACGTCCGCGAACCGCGTGATCACATGCATCTCTAGCTTTTCTCACAATCTCCTTCTCTATGCTGCAAGTCCTCAAAAGATAACGGCAGGGGAAAAGCATCCCCCAAAAAACAACGTTCTAGATCTTCTCCACCGGCCACTGCCGCCAACGCGGGAACGGTTTAGGTCCCGGGGAGAGAAAAGGGATCCTTGCCCGAATAGGAAGAGCTGTACATATCTTGCATGACACGGCTTTAACAGGAAAGCTACCGTAGTAATAAGGGTCCTTTTTTTCGGGAGGGGCGAGAGCAGAGCAGAGTAGAGAAGAGCTTTGGTTGTTTGGCTGGCGCATATCACGGAGCTTGGTGTTGTTAGTTGTTGATATAGAGTAGCTTCTGGTTGATGAATGACAGAGCTCCAGCTACTAAAACATTGCGCTTTTCACGTCCCTCGTCAGATAGACAGAGGTAGTTATTAGATGATGAATGGCAAAGAAACAGCATAAAGAAGAGAAGAACAGAAAAATGTTTTACCGCAAGTTCACAGCCCCATATTTCGTGCGTCCGGCATCGCGATGCGATACACCACTGTCTAGATTGACGAAACGGAGAAAATCCGACCAGGGGGTGGTCCAAAGGTGAGAATGGTAGCTCAGCTGACTCGATGCTTTTTTTCTTCTTCTCCCCTTCCTTCCATCTCTAGGCTTACTTCGTTCGTTCGTGGGGCAAAGGGGGGAGGCTTGCCGCCGTTCATCGCTGGGCTAGAAGAGCTCCATAGCGTAAGTACTCGCACACATACCGGTGGGGGGCTGCATTTGCCCTCCCGGCTTTTCCCCTGGTTTGGAAAACACACGTCAAGCTCGATGCATCCCCGGTCCGGTGTTAATGGCACGACGGGGTCGACACATGGTTCGGACGCTCCATACCTGCGCATTGCTGTGAAACGAGCAACCGATTCGTAAGAGAATCCCTGGCAGCTTGATATGTACACTTCTCTTAGTGAGAGCCGCGGGCAGCATCAAACTGCCGAAACCAGGGGGTGTGATATCTGACAGGCAAGCTAGAATGAAAGTAAAATAAACTTTTTTTTTCTTTTCCTTCTCTTCCGTGGTTCCATCTTTGGGTATGACCGCCGGGAGAAGAGTCGGGAACCTCTTGGAGCCACTCTGGGATGAACGTATCGTGAGTAGCGCGGAGAAATGGATGGAGAAGGAGGGGGCTGGATATATAAATCAGCGAGAAGGCGCCATAGGAATGGAGAGGAGGAAAAGGGAGAATGCTTTTGCTTTGAATCTGGACAGACGTTAGCTGGTACAAAAGCCGCCTTGGAGCAACACGAGTTTGAGATATCTTTGTTGGCAGCATCTAGACTCTTCGAGCCACGCGGGATCCTTGTTATCGAGACTGGTTCTTTGGAATTTTCGGCCAAAATTTGTTAAACGCACAATTCTTTATTCGAACCGCGAGATAATCGAAACACACATCATCATCCAACGGAGCCGGGTGTTCAATGCCTGCGGCCGAGCCCACATCTGCCGAAACGCCATTCACGTCGCCCACAGTGACGTCGCCATCATCGCCAACTCCCACAATCACGTTCCTGAGTGATCACAATGTCAACTCCCCGCTGGACAATAGCGAGAACGAAAAGGGCAAAAACAATTCCACCGCGGTGGTAGAAGTTCGCCCTGATGATGTAGAGGCACAGCAAGAGGACGAGAACCAGGGCTACTCTCTGCCACCAGTCGACACAGGCAAAGATGCATGGCTTTTCCTGACAGCCTGCTTCGTGATGGAGGCCATGGTATGGGGTGAGTTGAATAGCAATTGTACGCAAAAGCGAATGAGTATGGTGTCCTGACCCAATGGGATGAACAGGTTTTCCTTTCGCGTTTGGCATCTTCCAGGAGTATTACCGCACCCACGAGCCCTTTGCCGGCTCATCCAAGACCGCCATTATAGGAACTTGCGCCATGGTGAGTAGCACAAGGCCATTCGTACAAGCTTTCCATTGACTTGAATCAGGGCATCATGTACCTCGACGCTCCCTTGGTCATTGCTCTCGCGCGCATCTATCCCAAGCAGGGGCGCTGGAACCCGACCGCCGGCCTGCTCATGATGTGCGCTGCTCTCGCGCTTTCGTCCTTTTCACAAAACACGACGCATCTCATCCTCACCCAGGGCGCTCTGTACGGCATCGGCGGCTCCATCGCCTACAACCCATGCCTCATGTATGTCGATGAGTGGTTTGACCGCCGCAAAGGACTTGCGTACGGTCTAATGGTGAGTCATCTCCGTCTCATTGTCTGCCGTGGGGGGGACGTTTGCTCAATAGGGCTTTTGTCTCTGTGGCGCGCCTTTTCCAAGATTAGCATATACAAGTAATTGTCGAGAGTTGAGCTCACCAAGTGATATAGTGGTCAGGGACCGGGCTTGGAGGTTTCACCATCCCGCTGGTGCTCGAGGCGCTGCTGAGCCGATATGGTTTCCGAACGACGCTGCGCATATGGTCGGTGGCCCTCTTCGCGCTGACTATGCCACTGATCTATTTCGTCAAGCCTCGTCTGCCGCCGGCCATGACAGCTCATATCAAGCCACTCGACTGGAGCTTCATGAAGAACCGCGTCTTTGCCCTATACCAGCTGGGCAATTTTGTCGAGGGTTTGGGCTTCTTCCTCCCAGGCATCTTCCTGCCGACATATGCGCAGGATGTGCTTGGCGCCAGCACTTTCGCCTCAGCGGCAACACTGCTGGTGCTCAATGTCGGATCAGTCGTGGGCCCTATCACAATGGGCACCCTGGTCGACAGGCTGCATGTAACGACGTGCATCTTGATATCCACCTTGGGTGCTGTTTTCGGCGTCTTCTTGCTCTGGGGTCTTGGATCAAACATTGGCATCCTGTACGTCTTCAGCCTTGTCTATGGCGTCTTTGCTGGGTCTTTCACCACTTCATGGCCAGGCATCATGAGACATGTCATCAAGATTGCCACCGTCGAAAATGCAGAGACGATCAGCACTGATGGTCGTCATGGCAGTGTCAACACCAGCAGGTATGATCCTCTCATGGTTATTGCGTTTCTTTCCATCGGTAGAGGCGTTGGGAATATTGCGTCGGGCCCGCTGAGCGAGGCTCTGGTTAAAGGGATGCCATGGCAGGGCCAGGCTATCGGAGGATATGGGAGCGGATATGGGATTTTGATTATAGTCACGGGTGTGACGGCGTTACTGGGATGCGTGAGTTTTGTTGCAAAAAGGTTTGGATGGCTAGAATAGAGGGATCTGTATAGAATATCGTGGTTACGACTGATGACTAAGAAGGAATATTTCATTCTCATGATGGAAGGTGCGTCTTGTGTGCAAACGCGCGAATAGCCGATTGTAGGTAACTGTCATTTTACAAGGCTATTCTGCTACATGATGTAACTGCTATTAAAGGATCATTTGTAGGCGTTGAAGAGGCCAGGAAGCTCATGATCCATCAGTAATCTGGATTCTAGTCTCGCAGAAGCTTTGCCTGCTTCAATCCTGCCAAGAGTTCACCAGCTCTCCACATTTAGTCCCAGGCGCGACGGCTTCATGCAAGCTATTAATCCTTCTCCACCAAACGCGATTTATGATGCAAGGGTCAGAGTCTTATTAACGAAGATGCTGTTTTTTTACAGTCAAGGGAGAGCCAAGTGGATAGTCATACAGCGAGGCAAACTTCAAATTCCTTGACAGCCACGAGATTCACGCCGCCATATTGAAAAACACTGCATCGTGAGTTCGTTCACTGCGAATCGCAACAGCGCTCTAGTCTACTAATATTTAAAAGCATGGGTGCAAAATCTCTTCTTCACCATCAGGGCAAGCCCCAAGCAGCAATGAAAAGAAGGAAAAGGGCCTGTCAGACGTCCATCGACACCCACCCTACCAGCGCGCCCGAAGGCAGACCACCAGCAGGGTCGAGATCATCAAGAGAAAAAACAACTCTCTATACAGCAGAAGCCAAAAGGCAACTGCCGCCATCCTTGCGGACAGGGCGAGAGGACCAGAAAAATTCACTCTTGGGCATCGAGGATATACAATCATCAACCAGGGTGGATTCGATGGCTCTTTTGGGAACCAAAGCAAGAGACGAATACTATAGAAATGATTCTCCTGTAGGCGATTTGTTAGCATGACTGGTTTTCCTTCTTATTTGGCTGCGTGCTGCGAGATTTGCAGCAGTAGGGGGTGCACATACTGAAGTATTGTCGACGTAAAGAAGAAAAGAAAAAAGAAATCAAAGCACGGCGGGCGAGGCGTTGTTTTATAGGTGCTGCTGTGGGGCGGGCTGACCGCCTAAAAGTTTTTTTTGGTGGCAGAAAAATGGACCCGCTATTGGTTCATTTCCCGTATCAGAGCTGTTGGTTGGTTGGGTGCCTGAACTGACAGGGGTCTTGATGGTGGCTGACTCAGGTTGTTTGCTTGTGAAGGCTCTGCACCAAGGAAAAAGAGGAATATGGCCGAGATGCAAGGCAGCAGTGAGGAAAATTTCTGTTTTTGCATGGATAGAGAGTGAAAGTATTCCGTAAGAGTAATTGAGATGCTCCGTTATTTTGTGGCTCTTTGGAGGCTTGTTTTTGTATGCGGACATCAGCTCCGAGAGGCACGGTACAGGATGCTGTTTGTGGCGTGGAAAGCTGGATAGAGCATCAGGTTTGGCCTTGTGGTTGATGCCGTTTCTGCGTAGAGATGCTGATGTCTATTGGCACGAACGTAATAGTAAAATTGGTATTGTATTTGAATCTGTTCCATGTATGTTTTTGAATACGGTAGCTAGCTCCGAGCCGTGTGCTGTTTGTGTTGTTCCAGCTCAAAACTTTGGAAATACCTTCACTCTGGGTAGAAGCTCCATATTGATCTTTATATCTACCAACAATTTATGGCTTATTTTCCATCATCAACATGCACCAATGCTATATTCGAATTCACTTCAAAGGCTGGAATATTTGAAAGCAATCATGCCAAGTCATTCACCGTTCAAGCGTTGCATCACATCTATGTAAATGTTCTCCCGCTTCAACTCCCGGGTAGCCAATATCAAAATCAAAACCTCCAAACACCATCACCACAGTTCCTATCCTTGTCCCCATCCTTATCCCCATCACTAACCACATCTCCATCCCTATCCCCATCTATTCTCTATACAATCCCTCTCCCTCAATCCAACCCATCACCTCCTCATCAACCAGCTTCTCCAGTCCCTCCCTCTCCCCAATCTTCACCATCTCCCTCACCTTCGAACTACTCACCCCATCCCCTCTCCCCTCCACCAAATCAACCCTCCCAGCCCACGCAACATCTCCTCCAACCTCATCCAACCTCCCCTCCCCCAACCCCTTCACATACTCCCTCTGCTCCTCCTCCCCTCCCCACTCATCATCCGTCCTCATAGTAACCCTCAACCTCGCCCTCTCAAAAAACGGCCCCAGCGCCGCCCTCATGCCCCCATCCCCATAATACTTTGGATTGAATATCCGAATCACAGTATCAAACCCCGCTAGAAAGACTTGTTCCGGCTCCTGCCCGTCCGAAGAAGAATACATCCCGCTCTCGCCAATCGCCCTCGCCTTGTCGTGAAAATACGGCATCTTCGTAACCGCCAGATCAATCTCCGCCCCAACCTCACCCTCAAGACTCCCCAGCAGATCCCGTCCGAAACCCTCCATCATACCTAGCCGCACCGGGAAACTCGCCGGCTTGGGCGCTTTATCCGCATTGTTCACGCTCAGCAACAGCATCAGCCTCGTCCCCTCCGAAGAAGAAGCCCACTTCAGCGCAGACCTCGCCATCTCTGCGTGCGCCCTCGTCGGTGGATTGAAACTCGAATCGAGAACCACTAACCTGCGCACTCCCGATGCTCGACGTCGCGAGACTGGTTCTGCGCCGGCATGTGGCAGAGTGCAGAGGATGCGAAAGACATCTGGCGATGAGTGGAAGGACGTGAGCGACCGAGCGAAGAAGTCGATCAGATGCTTTGGATTTGGACGCATTGTTGATGAGTCTGGGTATGAATGGGCCATGATGCGAGAGGATGAATTGACAAGTAGTGAGTGTCTAGTAAACGGATTGAATGCATGTGCCATCAAGTGACTTATTACAACATCATCTGAGGTGACATGAGACGCGGGGCATTTTCGGCACTTCAACCGAAAACCTCCGGACTAACAAGAGAACAAGCAAATGGACCACAGAACATCCTTTTCTTGGCTTCATGTCACAATTACTATCAAAGTGTCTAGATATGTATCCCAAAAAGTAAAATGAAAATCAAAACAAGAGGGAAACATGATAAATACACCGCCTCATCGCCTGCGCCCGCCTGTATAAGACAAAATCAAGAAGCCTGGGTTGAGCCCTGCGCATCCATCACGCCTCGCGAGAACCACTCGGAAATGGTCGCAAATCGATCAGAGCTGTTCTCCAGATCTGCTTTGAATATTTCATGTCGCCCTGCTCGCTCCCTCTGTCCCTCCCTCATCTTGCGAATCACCTCATTCTCGCCTGCGCACTTGGGACACTCAATCTCGTCATCCTCGCCGCCGCCACGGAGACATCGTTGATGAAAACTGTGCTTGCACATGAAGTGCACGGCTGGGAGATCTAGCCCCTGGCCACAATCAGAGCACCGCGTGGCCTGGAACACGGCAGGTTTCGAGCTAAGATCTTCCAAGTCGCTGCGTCTCTTCTCAGTGTCGGCGCGGAGTGTGGATATTCGATTCCGGTTTTGGGCAATCTCCTTGCGCTCGCGCGTGATTGTATCACGAAGATATGGCTTAATCATTCCCATGGTAGCCACACCGCCGCCAGAGTTTTGTCCAACAAGAGTTTGAACCACTTGTAGCGGAGCCATGAGCCCGTCCTTGTCAATCTTGGTCAGGATGGCTGCCAACTCATCCGGCCCAGCTTCCTCTAGCACCCGAGGATCTGACGTGAGGTATGCTAGGGCGGCCGGATACAGCTGCGGCTCTTCTGGCCCGTACTTTCTCAGCGCCTTCAATGCCCCACGTGTGTCCTTTGCCGATGTATAAGATCTGAAAATGTCAGACAGCAGCCCAGCTTGCTCCTTGACCAAAACGGTGCCGTCCTGGAAATTCGATAGGTGTGACAACAGGAGCACGTTGGAGCTCTCCATTGGCACATGATCGCCCTCGATGAGTTTCTTTGCCTTTGCTTCCCACTCTTCCTTGTGTAAACTGCCCTTTTTCTCGTTGGACTTGTGCAGGTACATTTCGAATAGCGTCGTATATAGATCGGTGCTGTGAAGATCCCTCAGCTTTTCTTCCTCCAGGCATGCCTCTAGGAATGTGATGAACTCGTCAGGATGGTCGATGAAGGATGAGAATGCCGTTCGGGGCGGCGGGGGGTCATATTTGGGTCTCGGTAAATCGTCTTCGTCGACCTGGACGATGGTCTCGTTTGGCCTTGTGCTTCCTGGCGTCCCGGTTGTGGGACTGATGTATGAAGGTAGGATGAGGAGATTGGTCAGGTTCTGTACGGCACTGGCAGCCCCGGCAGCTAACCCTGAGCCTGAGCCGCCTGGAGCTGAAGCTGTCCCAGAGACCTCAATAGGCAGTACAACCGTGCGCCGTGGTCGATAATTGCTCGTGTAGTAATCCACAAACAGCTTTGTCGCGTCCTTGGGGCAATGCTCTATCAGAACCCTGGCGTACTTTTGCATACACGGATATGCCTAGAGCAGTCAGTATCGGGCTGGCCAAAGGGGGGAGGGAGACGCTAACAATTGCAGGATCCTGATGCCAAATGTAATCCAGTGCTTCATCGTAACTCTTCGAATCTTCAATCAAGATATCCACAACAAGCTCGGTCTCGCCATGCTTTTTGGCCAGATACGCAGCTTGCTGGTAGTAGCCACCTTGCCGACACATGGTAATGGCTGTATCCAAATCAAACTTCAAGTCTCCTGGAGCCATGATGAACTCTTCCAACTTCTTAATATCTTTAAGCTTAGCATAGCAATTGAGTAAGAGAGTGGTATGATCGGATGTAGCCTTTTCGGCGTGATGCAGTTTTTCCAAGTATAAAATCAGGTTGTGTATCCTTTGTGTATCCAGGAACTGAACTCTTGGTCAGCGGTTGAAGAATGATTTTGAAAGAAGGTTTCTCACCTTTCTGATGACTTGAGAAGGCTCCGTAGCGTCAATGGCTCGAATGTACTGGTTCATTGCTCCATCATAGTCCGACTTTTGATATAGATGGTCTCCAAACCGGCGATAGATGAGGCTCTGCTGCTCATTATTCATCCCCGAGTTCTGAGCCAGCTCAATTGCGAGGGGGAACATGTTGCGCTGGTAGAGCATCTCCAGACGCTGCTGAAGTGGCTTCTCGTGGTATCGGTAAGTCTAAGGATCCCGTTAGCATATGTAGCTACGAATTCTAAGTTTGGTAGCCGTACTTTTCCTTCCTCAGTGATTGTGAATAAATCCCCCCATACTTCAAAGATGAATCGGACAGGGGAGATGAGCGTCTCGGTGTGGGCAACCACTCGCAAATCCGGCTCCAGGAGAACAAAGGTCCACGCGTTAAATAGACCATCTGCCGTCGCCGAGCCGAATCTTCTCCGCAAAGCCTCGGGGTCTCTGCTGCTGCTAACAGATGACGGACCCGCGACAGCAATGTAGTCGTTGTGCATGGATACGAGTCGTTTGGGGGACTCGTATGCTCGAGGTGGTCCACGCCCATCCAGCCTATATGTGTATATGGCATCGTCTCTGGCGACAACAATATCCCCCGTCTTGGGATCGACCGTCATGCAGCCCGCCGCACAGCCAGAGTCCTCGATCGTTTTTGGTGGTGAGCCCTGCCCTCTTCTAGACAAAGCCAGCTGTAATATCCTCGAGACTGTAGAGATGAAGAGGGTTGTTGAGCTCTCCTGAGTCGTCAATTGGACGCCAGTCACAGGTTCCTCCGACTCGTATACGATGCGCTGCTTGGTCCCTAAGTCATGGACGAGATCTCCTCGGATGACGGTAACCGCGCCGTTGGCAAAACCCACGGCGATTTGCGTAAGGTCGTCGAGCGCAGCAAATGCTGATATCTGTATGCCCCAGGTCAACCTCAATATCTCTTGGCCCTGTTACAGCCAACTCACCGGAAACTGCCGCCTCCCGTTGTTAACCGTCAAAGTACTGAGGCAGGTCGGCATGTTAGTCCTCTTAATCAGCTTGTCCAAAGCCCAGGCTTTGAGCGTCGGCTCGCTGCTCATGTCCTCCTAAGCAATAGTCAGCGCAAGCCCTCGAAAACGCCGTATGAAGATGGCTCACCGCAATCGTCACCAGCAGGCTCGTCCCCTCCACCTGACGCATGTGTGTGATGCGCGCCTCATGCGCCTGGAACCGCCTGATGACCTTCCATCCCTTGCCCAAGATGCTGACGTATCCATCGTTGGAGCCGAGAAACAGGCTGTCGGAGCCTGTGCAGACGCTGGAGATGTCGTTGCTCTCAAAGAGCTGGCGGGTTTCGTCGTCGGGCAGCGCCACCTGCGTGACGTCGAAGAAGTCAAACGACTTCCACTGTGAGCTGAATTAGCTTCCACAGATGCAATACAAAAGTAGAGGCTTAGCAGTCAAAGGGGAGAAATATGCATGAAGAGTGAATTCACAGCTCACATACCGAGATGGCCATCTTTGTCGCCTTGCCAGCGCACGATGACGATGGCGGGACTGAGAGGCTGGAGCTGCGGGAGAGCTTCTGGTGATGCTGCTAGCGGGCGCCACAGTGGCTCATCCACTAAGCCTGCAAGGTTGGAGCATCCCAGTGATGAAGCTTAACGACCTATCATGAACTTCAGCCTCGGATCAAATGTCTTCTTGGTAATATTGGATCAACTTAGTAAATTAATACGTTGGCTACAATCACCAGAATACGCTCGTAGTTTCGTATAGTTGGAATTCAATTTCAGATTCTACACCTACATCAAACCTCGGTTTATACTAGGTACCTAATACTAACAGCACGGATGCTAACATGGTCCATCACCATACTTCAACATCATAATTCCACTCACTGTGCTCAGTTCTGTGCACGAAAGAAAACCAAAAGTAAGACAGAAAAAAACCACTTGCAATTTGTCGTATGTTAATAGGGTATCACGTTTGCCACATCTTTCAAGTCTCTACCCCTCCGGTTTGAAAATAATAAAAAAAAGAAAAGGAAACGCAGAGAGACAACAAGACAAAAAAATAACGGAAGAAAAAGAACAACAAAAAAAGCACAAAAACCCGTTCTTGACCCAGTCTCGTATATATAAGCCCGTCTAAAGAATGCGGACACAGTCCCCCAAAACGCCCAATACAAAAACAATGAAAAAGATGTCGGCTCAAAACGAATGTTGCAAGTTTAGTCCTCCTTGGAAGTCGATGTTAGCTGGCTGTCCTCTCGGTTTTCGGCAAGGCTCCTCTTATCAAGTACCTCTCGGGGGCTGGCGAGCGCAACGCTGCCGCTTATACTATCGGGTCGGCCGTGTCCTAAGCGGCCGCTCCTGACGCTTGCACCGTCGCCCTGCTTAGCATAGAGACTGTTGCGCTCGCTCGGGATCGCTGGGGCCACTCCAGTTGCAGAGTATATGCTGTTGCGTTCTGCGCCGAGCCTAGAGGCGTTGTGAAGGCTGGACGTAGGGTCGATGTTGGCGCTGAGGACGCTCAGGGGCAGACTTTCGCGGCTGCCGCCCCAGAGAGACGATGGAGCAAGAGCACGAACGGACGCATCGGTATCCATCGATCGTCGACGACCTCGTTTGCTCGATGAAGCCAGAGTCAGAATGGATGCGTTGTCTGTGAGGAGGTTGTTGGCCGTGGCCGTGGTGTACGTGTTCAGGTGGTTCGCCGGAATAAGATGCGCTGGAATGGCCGATGCCGGGGAAGCCGTAGGGAAAGGCTGGCTGAACTGGATTGACTGAGTGATGCTGTGAGTGGGAGCCACCGGGGCCTGTCCATGGGGGGCAAAGGATTGTATAGTGGTCAATGTTGTAGCGAGGGACCTGACTGATGGAGACGGGCTTGAAAACGTGCTATCGCCACCTCTTCTGGATTCTTGTCCTCCTCCAACAGTCCTGCTTGTTCCCGTCACAGAGCTCGGCGCGCGACTCAGTGCGCGACTCGGCGCGATGACGGATCGAGGGCGATCGGGCTCGGTTTCGGTGGATATGGTCGTAGTTAAACTCCTCCTGCCCACAGTCGGTGGTGCATATCCATCCGCTGAAAAGCGAGTTGGTTGATCTAGCGTAGAGAGACTACAGTCGGTGCGGCCGGTAGCGAACGAATAAGAACTTTGGCCGTTGGCATGGTTGTTACTGACGTGCCCGGACTGGGGATATGGATTGTTGAGCTTGGGGCCACGCCGTATCCTTATGTGTCGTTTCTGCCGTTCGCCGTCCGATGACGACTTGAAGTTGGTGAGCTTCTTGACCCATGTTGAGAATGGTCTTCGCCGCTGCTGTGCTTGGCCATCTATCTAGTTGTTAGTGCTGAATGCCGTGGAAAGGCTTCAAGGCTGCTTGGGCTGGAAACGCCTGATGTTGTCACAGGGCACGTCCAGGCGCAGGGAGGGCCGCGAAAAGCAAGGAGACAGTACCGTGAGCCTCTGCGATAAGGTTGGTAGTCGCCATCAAGGACGAGCAAGTTGGAATGCCGCGGGAGCGGCTCCAAGGGGCGGCAGATTTGTCGTCGGCGCGGTAGTTGGACGGCGTCAGGCACAGATGGAGATTGCACGGGCGAGAGGGGATTCGGCAAGGCTACGACACGCAGGGGGCGGCGATTCAGACGATTGAACTCTCAAGACGCGGCAGCAGGGAAAAAGGAATGTGACGAGCAAGATGTTATGCGAGGGACAAGAGTCACAGACGGATCGCGAAGAGACAGAGGTTGATACCCAGAATGGGCATGATGGTGCAACGCTAGAAACAATAGCGCCGGAGTCGAGGTTGAGCATCATTTCGGCATCAAAGGCAGGGGTCCGTCACGTGATGCGGCATCACATGAAGGCGGCCCCGAGCAGCTGACGATGACGAAATGCCGCTGCTAAACTGGGCCTGGCGCTAAGCTCCATTTCTGCCGTACCTTATGTACCTCTATTGCTCTAGTACCGATTCACCAACACCAACCAACCACCACCGTCTCCTGTTCGTTCCAGAGCTATTACAGTAATCCTCCAGTACTGTACATACGGTTTCTGGAGTGTACTTACAGGCAATCTCCGTCCCTCCGAGTACTCCGTTGTCCCTGAACTCGGCCTGACGCTCTGGGCCTTGCCTCACCGTCCATGCCCGGAATGGTAACAGCTAATCTTACATGACCCTGGCTCGTGTCACGACACTCGGCAGATCAGCTTCAGCTCATCTTCGGGTTCGATCTCGACTACGCTCAATCAAGCATCATGTGCCATGTCCATCAGGCCGCTCCCGGAGGATGTCGTAGGGAAAATCAGGTCCTCGTCGACCATCACGTCCCTCAATGGCGTCGTCTGTGGCCTGCTCAAGAACTCCCTTGATGCTGGCGCCACCAAGGTCAATGTCTATGTTGAATACGGTCGAGGAAACTGTACTGTAGAAGACAATGGGCTTGGAATTGTTCCTGGTGACTTTGCAGAGGATGGAGGGCTCGGAAAACCCTACTGTATGGAGCTGTTTCTGTCATGTCCTGACCGTGATACTAACTACTTGTGCTAAGTTACATCCAAATTTCCACCCCAGCATGGACTCTACGGTAGACAGGGAACGTTTTTATCTTCCCTGAGTACTTTGTCTTTACTTACGGTTACATCTCATCATTATCGGCACAATTCGCACAACACCATCTCGATCCATCATGGCAAGCTCTTGAAGAGGCAGACGCCTTCACTGCCTGGAGATCGATTCCAAATCTTTGATCACGGCACGCGAGTTGCTGTCAACGACCTATTTGGCTCTCTTCCCGTACGTGTTAAACACCGGGCTACCCTCTTCTCGGACCGGCCTGGGCTTGAGAAGGAATGGGGGCGTCTAGTTCATGATGTAGTCGGCTTGCTCGTGTCTTGGCCCTCTGGGGTCACCGTGTTCTTGCGTGAGGCAAAAGGGCAGCGTGAGCTGAGCCTAAAGCCACCGGAGAATGCAAACATGATTTCTAGAGCGGTACGGTTCTTCACTCAAGCATCATTGGCAGATTCTGGCGACGTGGACTCGTGGGTACCGGTATCAGCAACTGCCGGCCACGTCACCATCAAGGGCTGCATTTCTTTGAATCCCGTTGCGACGCGCCGATCCCAGTTTATGAGTGTAGGCATTCTACCGGTCTTAAACGAGTACGGAAGCAATGTTCTGTATGAAGAGGTGAACAAAATGTTTGCATCTTCGGATTTTGGGATCGTTGACCAAGATGGCATGTCCAATGATGGGGCTGGCCCAAATCAAAAGAAAGGCAAAGGGGCGGACCGATGGCCCATGTTCTATCTTCGAATCACACTCAAAGGGGCCGAAGATATTTTTGACGTTGATGACATTTCTAGCCATTCACGTGGGGATCTTGAAAGAATTATAGACTTGCTGAGGGCGGTCATTTATAGCTTCCTGAAGAAGCATCATATGCGCCCCCAAAAGATCCAGTCATCTTCAGACAAGTCTGTCTTCTCAACCGCTCCACACCGTAGCACAACCCGGGTTGCCAAGGGACGTCCATCCTCAACGGCAGCTCCAAAAGCTTTGTCATCGCAAGTTCTATCGTCTGAATCAGTTTCGTCTCTTTCAGACAGTCCTTTTGACGGATGGAATAGGATGAAAGTTGGCCCACGAACAGAACGCAGGTTAGAGAAAGAGGTGCTGCATAGGCATGAAACGGGGCGGCCAACCAACTCGGAAACCATTGTGACGGATCGGCTGATTGGCGAGGAAGGCAAACTGCTCCGCAAACCCTTTGACGTTTCGGCCCCTCTCAGTCCAGGGACAAAAGGTGGAAAGCGGGTGGAAGCTGAATCTCAAGATACACCTAAAACAGGCCACTTGGCGCTTACTGAACGTCCTAAGAGGGTGGCAGAGGACTTGTCAAGTGAAAAGGCAAAGCGTCTAAAAGTGAGCGAGCCGGAATTCAGACCCGAGGCACCGAAGGAGAGGAAAGAAGCGAGTGAGAAGAAGGAACCAAGCGAATGGCTACAAAACATCCTCAAGTCATGGAAGAACCCCGTCTTTGAATCAACTCAGCCCGGTATACCGCGCATTAACGACGAAGCGCCAGAACCAATGCGTGACGCAGCATCAAATCACTGCTCGCATCGGTGCTGCGACGAGGAGAAAGGAGGAGTCAGGTTTGAGGCAGCATCCATCGGCCTCGAGGGTCGTGTGTCGCGATCGGCCTTGGCGGCAGCACAAGTCGTTGCACAGGTCGATAAGAAGTTCATATTATTGAAGCTTCCCCTGAGTAACATGACAGACGGGCGAGAGCCGAACAGCTCGTGTGCCCTGGTGATGCTCGACCAACACGCTGCAGACGAGAGATGCCGTCTGGAGGAACTCATGGCGGACTATTTCAAGCGAGATGGTTCTGACGGAATCCTAAAGGCGGTCGTTGAACCCCTCCAGCGACCCCTAATATTTGAAATCTCGGAGCGAGAATACGATTTATTATTGCGGTATCAAGAGCATCTTGAAGCATGGGGCATTCCGTATAAGACCCAACGACGAGCAGCTTCGACGAAACAAGAGCGGGATGGATGTACGGTGGCAGTCTCGGCTCTGCCTCCGAGTATCCTGGAACGATGTCGTACCGAGCCACGCCTTTTGGTGGAACTGGTGCGCAAGGAGATATGGAAACTCGACGACGAGGGCATAATACCCCCGCGGCCGCGCAGTGCTGAACAGGCTCGAGCTCGACCTTGTACGGCGGATTTCCACGGCTGTCCCAGAGGGATCCTCGAGTTGCTGCATTCGAGGGCCTGTCGAAGTATGTTGACCCCTTTGTATGATGTTGCTTTGGTTCTAAGCTGATGATTTGTTGTAGGTGCCATCATGTTCAACGATGCTCTTTCGGCTGAAGAGTGCGAGCAACTCGTGCGACGGCTTGCGAAATGTGCGTTCCCGTTTCAGTGTGCGCATGGAAGGCCGAGTTTGGTGCCGTTGGTGGATTTGGGATCGGGGGCGAGGATTGGAGGATGGAATGAGGATGAGCGTGATGAGAAAGACATGCGTGTGTGGAAGAGATGGATAATGACGGCGCTGGCTGATGAGGCGGGTGTATAGTGGCATTGGGCAGGTGTGTTATATCTGATGGGCATGATTATATGTGTTTATATATACACCTATATATACCTATATAAAGTTCAAACATTTCCAAAGATCACAACAGGTAGATGTAAAGTAAACCCACCGTCCTCACACGGAATGTAATAGACATGCCTCATTAACCAAGCCTGGTATCCAACTATATACAGTAAACCAATTACACGGCAAGGGATATATATAACGGAAAAAAGGCACACCCTAAAAGTAACCGTCTCGAGAAACAAAAACGCCTGAAATGCCCTGTTGCTTTTCGCCCTTTACCCTTCCCCCTCCTATAAAATACCCGTAAAAGGAAAATAATTTAGAAAAAAAAAGAATCTCGAAAAATACTAATCTGGTAGGATTAGTTTTGGCCCTTCTTCTCGAGCTCTTCTCTCTTGCGCTGCTCGGCGGCTTCCCTGCGCTGCTTCATTTCGTCGTCGCTCATCTTGACCCATTCGTTAATGTCGCGGTTCCAGCGATGACTTAAAAAAAATCGATGTTAGCAAGGGGAAATCAAATCATGGGAAAACGGGGGAAAAAGAAAGAAAAGGAGGTGGGCTGCCGAAAGCTGCAAGGGGATGGGGGTCCCGCGGGGCTGACTTTGCCAAGCCTCACAGCCTCGACTTGTCGCAACGACAGCCGCTCAACGTCCTTCTTTGTCTTCATTTTCTTGTTCAAAACTCACCCCTGAAACTCTTCCACAACCAAGCTCTTGTCGCCGTACTCGCCGCGCAAAATGTCCTCAAAGTTGTAGGGGATGCGGGCCTTGACGCCCTCAAACTCGGTGACGCGCATGGGCCACAGGTCCTGGCTTCCGTAGCGGTGATTGTTCTTGCAGCTCCAGGTGCCGGGCATGCCGGCATCGCGCTCGCGCACGGCGGTGATGTCGATGAACATGCCATTGCTGGTGTCGATCCAGCGAGCATCGATGATGTTCATGCCGTCGCCGCGAGTCAAATCGACGTGGTGCGGGTTGACGTCGAGCAGGTACGTCTTGGAGACGTCGTTGAAGGTGTGCGTATGCTCGGTGCGGTTCATGTTCTCGCCCAGCCACGTCATGGTGTTGTTAGACACCTGCACGTCCAGGTCGTAGTCCCACGGCATGATCTGCCCGTTCCACCACCAGCCCAGCAGCGTGCCGTGCGCCAGCCAAGTCTCGACGCCGTGCTCGTGTAGTGTCGTCAGGTAGCTGCGGATCAACTGCCGCAGCACATCGCGGTGCTCTTCGTAGGAGACCTCGCCCTTGAAGTAACGCTGGTCATAGTGGCTACGCGCAAGACTGCCACCGGGCTCGGTGAAGTATTTGGGCGTCAACCGTTTTGTGCGTTGGAAGCGCGAGGTTGGTGAGGCGAATGCTGTGGAGAAGGCACAGGCGGCCAAGAGGATCGATGTCCAGGATGAGGGTATCATGGCGGCGAAGAAGATGTGCAGAGGCGAGAAATCGAGGTTGAGCTTGTCTTTCGGATCTCGGATTGCTGAGTTGCAGATTGGAATCTTCCAAGGGAGAATATATGGAGCTACTGGTCCCGTCGAGAAGATCCAAGGGGGCCCTGTGTCCAAAAAAAGATGTGTATCAAGTGGGTAGATCGTCCGGGCTCCTCTGAAGGAGAGCAGCTCCACGCGAGTATAGGAATCCAAGACAAAAGGGAGGAGAACAATCGATAAAGCGGAAACTAAGAGAAACAAATCCAACAGCCGCTTCAGTTACACAACACAAGGAGAAATACTTGTAATGAAAAAGGAAAAAGAGGAAGCGAGAAAGGGGAGGGAGAGATGAAGACAAGGCCAAGGTCTGGAGAAACGGCAAGGATGCGGTGGGTGTGTATGTACTTGGCGAGTGCTTTTAGTGTGGGCGTGTGCAGCTGTTGGAGCGCATGAGTGACAACTGCAGCAGCCCTGCCAAGAGCTTTGACGGGCAGAATTGGTGTACCCAAGCTCTTTGTCTGTGTTCTTTTATAATGACAGTTATGAAAAGAAAGGAAAAGAAACAAGATGCAGAAAGAATAGCAACAGTAATAGCAGACAGTAGCGATGATGATGGCAGCAGTGATTAGCACCCAAATATCCTCGCAAAGAAACCAGAATCTGCAACAATGTACGTGTAGGAGCGAATCAGCAGATAAGTTTCCACCTCTTAATATCTCCTTGTCTAATAACCTTCAACCGCCAACACCGTTACGTGTACGCGGCTGACAGCACAATGACGGCGGCCAAGCGGCCCAAGTTTCGCCTTTGTCCCCCCCTCCCCCTTCTTTTCTTTCGTCCTTCCCGCGAGACGCAAACAAGACACACCCCGGCCGGACAAAGGCTGCGTAATCGCCACGCCCAACCGATGATTCGGATCAAACTAGCCTCTTTGCTTTTTGGTTTCCGTCCCTCGTTGCCTTTGCATCCGTGCTTGGAGGACTGGAGCAGTGGTATCAGCACGCTAATGCAGGCCGGCTGGTTGAAACGGACGGGCGAGGGTCATGCCGGTGGAGCGATGGAGAAATAGGCCAAGGACAAGGCAAGGCGAGTAAAAGTCCGGAGAAAGAGAGAGAGAGAAGAAGTGTGTGTGGCATTGCTGGATATGTGGAATTGCGAGAAGAGATTCCATATGAATCTTACTAAGAGACGAATATGTAGGAATTACACACAGTATTGCACAGTATCACAGCTGTAGATGTTGTTTCTCTATTCTCTCCTATTGCACAGTATTTTCCTTAATCTCAGTTAATCGGTACGCACTTTCCTAACTTTCTCAGTTCTCAGTTTTCTCAGCTCCTTCCCCCAGACAAATCAATTCCATCCACAATCCTCCCCAAAACCACGCCGCGCTAAACCCTTCCTGGCAACCACTCGTGTGCGCTTTCCCTCATCCCACCACCCTGCGTCATTGCTGCAAGCCACCAGGCGCCTCGCCGCTAGACGTTTCCTGTCCAATCAATCCCGGCAAACACGTCCTCAAACGGAGCAGGCAAGTATCCAGCACTTGCTCTAGCAAAGGCCAGCGCCGCGAACCACCGAGTATCCAGTACTAATTTACTCATATGTACTCAGAGTTACAGACAGGCAATTGTAAACCTCCGACCCAGGATGTGTCTTTTGCGCGTGAGCTAATAGGCGCAAATCTCCTTTCATTAATACAAACCCTCCTCACCCCCCCTGATACAAGGTTCGACTGTTTAAGGAGAGGGAACATCATTTCCCTTTTGTCCTCTAGTACGGAGCACCACAAGAGTAAACGGGCACACGACACAACCAAAATCATCAAACTAAATGCACGGCAGGGATTTTCCCTCTTCTTGGTATTCTTGGCTTTGCTCATGACTGGCTGCTCAAAGCGCGAGTATTCGTAATGCCCAGCTACGAGTGTATGCATTCCGTTGGCGCCCCAATCACGCATCCCTCACCTCACCCGTTGCCGTTCCGCATTGCCCATCCCCATGTCGCACCACATCCCGATGGCAAATCCGTGCCGGATTGTGTGTCAGGTACATGGAACAAGCGTCAACGAATGGGCTGGGTCTATTATGAAACCCACACGCGACCCTCCTCCCATTCCCCATTGTGAAGACATTCAAAATTCTAGAACCAGCCGCCGTCTCTATCTGCGCTCCTCTCTCCACAGCCTGAACGCGTATCTACTATAAAAGCTGGACGGAATCGGCCACTGGATGCCTGCAACTTGCATGCCGTATTTCCCGGGAGCATCCACCTGCGCCGCAGCGCCCACGCCAGCTATCGGGTTGAAGATGCCGATCGGCCCGGCATTTCGTTGCGTATGGCGGTATGCACGCGCGTAAGCGAGACGAAGTAGCAACCCCTTCGTGGGGTAGCTTTTAGACAGAAAAAGGAAAAAAAGACGAAGGGAAATATTGTAAGAGCAGCTGCAGCGACGGAGAAGAAAAGTCCGAGGGTAAGTGGGTAGTAGTCAGCTGTTTATATAGATGAGAAGAAGAAAAAAGAAGGGCAAAAAAATCAACCTCTTTGAGGTTTGGCGGATCTCTCCCGCCGGGAATTGAACCCGGGTCTCAAGCGTGACAAGCTTGCATACTGACCACTATACTACGGAAGATTTCAGGCGTTGCGCGCCTGTTGTAGCGGATCTTGCTTGAAAACCGATGTGCTTATTTTATTCTATATACTCCAAGCACCGCCTCTAATCCTCATTGCTTCTATCTTCATAGCCCGCGACAACATCGCACACCACTATTTCACGATGGACATATTAACAGTATACAACGCAGTCAGCAGGGCAGTGTTCATCAAGCAGAAATAGACGGAAAGCAAATTGGCCGGTGGCGCACAGTCATCATGTTGCCGGGTATCGACGAGCCTCAACACATGTACACGCTACACATTTATACACTCTCACCCTGAGAAAACACAGATTCCTCCCAGAACATCTTACCAACCATTCCCTTGGTCCATCATTCTATTCATCATCACCATCGTCACTCGTTCTGAGAAAAAAAAGAGAAGAAGAAAAACACACAAAACGAAAACCCATTGTTTATGCCATCGCCACTATCGTGCAAACACCTTGACAATGCCGTCGCCTCCTCCGCTAACCACCCACTTGCCGTCCTGACTCCATACACATGTGCAAATTCCCTCTCCCCGCATTACCCGATGGCTTGTGATTTCTTGAATACATGACCTCTTCTCCAGACTCCAGAACCGGAGCGAGGCGTCGTGACCGGCACTCACCAGCTCGCGCCCGTCTGGGCTGAGCGACAAGCTAGAAATGGCGTCAGGATGAGCCAGCATGTTATATGTGCATTGACCTATGAGACATGTTAGCATTTTTTCCTGTCATTATTTGTCATGTAGACCAAGGTTCAACATACCGCTATTGGCATCAAAGAATCGTACAAAGCGATCCTCGTGGCCAGAAATGATGGTGCCTTCCACGCCAGAGCCAGCCATGGACCGTCCGCCCGTTGGTCCTCCCATGGCAGGGTCCTCCTCTCCGCCGATATTGGTTCCATGATGCTGGTTGCCTTGGTCCAACCCGATTGTAGTGGCCACCACGGCATTGACGCTCGTCTTTATGGAGCCGTCGTACGTCTCTAGGCTGTCCATGTAGCCAACCTGCTCGCCTGTCTTTGTATCGTACACCAGGACAGCGGCATCCGAATACGAGACGACAAACGTTTCACCCGAGCTTCCGAGCGGCGTGATGCAAGTTGGGCTCGCCTTGGATCCATCTTGCCTGGATAAGACGTGTACGAGTGTGTGGTTGAAGGGGGAGTTGGAAGCCACGGTGGGTTGGGGAGAGTTGGAGAAACCGCTGCCAGAGCTCATCGAGTTGCCGCGCACGCGTCCTCCGCGTCCTGATGCGGCTCGAGTTGATCCAGGCTGCGGCGAGCTCAGTTGAGGGGGTGCGCTGACTGACCAGAGTCGTACAGTCCCATCAGCCGCGCCGGAGACGAGCAGGATGCGGTCAGGAGCTCCGTAGTTGCTGGAGCTGCCAAAGACCGCGCCCAGTGTTGTGGGCAGGACGCAGATTGCCCAGACAGCATCTGTATGTCCCTCCAGCGTGGCCTTGGGATCGACCCTACCACGTTCCCAGACTCGAATCGTAGAATCTTGGCCTCCGGAGAAGATCCAGCCATCACCCTGAGCGCGGCCGCCAGTAGAGAAATTGGGCGCGGGAGACCATGCCGCGAGCGACAAAACAGCTCCATTATGGCCGCGGTGGGTAAAATTTGCGGTTACGTCTAGATCCGAAGCCGCATTGTTTGAGGCCGCAGCGTTACCGTCCAGTCGCGGGATGTGAAATCGTTTAATCATGCCGTCATCGCCAGCAGTGCAAATCTCAGGCTCGCCAGGGCTGCCGCCACCGGAGAAGATGACAGTTCGAACGGTATTGAGGTGGCCCCTTAGCCCAAATCGTAGCTTGAAGCTTGCGCTCTCAGCTTTTTGGCTTGCGCCTATGTCGTGATCACTGCCACGCCTCTTGGACATGGAGCTCTTTCTTCGATGGGTCCCTGGACCCCGGCTCGGGGACTTTGACAAATAGTCTGCGTTTGGGAAAGCATCGGTGTCGGATCGGTAAGAGGGTGTTTGTGACGGTGGGTGGCCAGTTGCGGGCTCTGGGAATGAGCCGTCAGGGAACTCCCAGCCTTCAGGGTCTGGAGCGGCAGGCGGCTTCTCTCTCAGCTCTACAGACTCCTCTATCCCGCCCAGCGTTTCATTAGAGTGGTTGGAGCGCGGCATGCCATCTTCCACGGGGCGCGTTGTCACCGATATGGGCTGTTGCTGTTGCTGTTGTTGCTGCCAGTCGTTAGAGTTATGAAAGATAGACTGCTGCTGATGCTCGTTCACAGCGCGCACCATTTGAGGCTGCATATCAGGAGCGTTTGGGGCAAACTTGGATGGGGGCTGCTGCATCGGCGGTAGAGAGTTTTGGCCCTGGTGTTGTCTTGAGTTCATATCTTGCATGTGGTTTGGGCCCTGTCGCATAGGAATTTGGTATTGACGCTCCATGAGCTGCGCGCCGGGCATGCCAAACGCCTCAGCCTCTCGTAAATCTTCCAGAATCGGCAGCGGAGGAGATTCGCGCGGTGGTAGAGGATTCGCCGGGGTGATCATAAGATACATAAATTCAGACTGGCACTGATCCAGGAATGTCTTGAGCTCTGTTCGTTGCGTTTCGTCGTCGGTTCGTTCGACCTCGACGCCTTCGACGCCTGGGACCGGTTGGCTCTCCGATGAGGCTGGTTCTGTGGTCAGCAACAAGCAAATCCAAGATTAATATGACCAAGGGGAAACAAAAGGCATGTCGCACATTGCAGCTTCTCTTGGATCTTGGCGGCGCGATCCTTCTCCTTCTTTGCCAAGTCGGCGTCCTCTGCAACCGCGGTGCCCTTGAGCTGCGCGGCCTGGTCCTTGATCTTGCGCTCCAGGATGGACACATATTTCTTCAGCGCCTTTTGCGTGGCGTCTGCCCTCCTAGCCTGACCCTCGAGGTTGGCGATCCTCCCCTTCATCTCTTGCTTCTCAATCTCCCAGGCATTTCGGTCGCGTTCGTGTCGGTGCCACTCTGTCTGCAGAAAACGCATCACGCCCTGGAGCGTGTATTCAGTGGCCTGGGGCTGGTTAGAGCCATTGCCCTGCATTGCGCCGCTTAGATCCATTCCGCCAATGCCGTTGCCAACATTCGAGCCCATTCCGGCACGTCAAATTCAACTGCGAGGGTTCATCGAGAAGGCCTGTTGCGCAAGAGGAGAGCTTCCCAGCTGGGGCTTCAGAGGGGCGATGCGGAGAGCTCCACGCGCCTTGGGCACTCCGAGCAAAGCCGCAGCGTGTTTCGTTCGGTGTGGCCTCGCTTCTCTGCAGCCTGTTCCGCCGCGTATCTCGTCGCTCTGGTTGAAAACTCCTTGTTGGGAGGTGACGAATGTCGACTCTTGTGCACGAGCTCTGGCGAATAGGTGTCCGTTATGCTGGCCCTGTTGTTGAGTGCTAGACTCGCTAGACTAGCACGCTGGCCAATCAGCGGGCGCGGCTGCTCGTGAGGCCGCAAGGCATCAACCTTTTTCAACCCCCTGAGCTTGCAGCGACTGCAGCTTCATGGCGGGGTCTTTTTGCAGTGGGCATTTGCAGTGGGCAGAAGCTCCACGATGTTGCAGAGTTCCATCAATGACGCAGATTGATTACATCAGCTTGTTCAAGGGCATGTGAATCTAGGTATTTCCACTTTTCAGATTGATTCTGCAGTAAATCATCCATTCATACGTAAACATTGAACCTTGGAGGTAATGAATAGGTAGCCTGCATCAGCACCGTATTCCGGATTTGAAGGCTCTACTACATTTTACCTTACTGGAATCATCTATACCAAATCAAACGTCCTAACAGCGGCATCTTGCCACCACGTTTGTCCATACGTCTTTCCTACTCCTATTCTATAATATCTGCCATCACTCCTTCGCCGTATCATCAACATCCAATAGTGTCGAAGCTTCTTTGAGACGGTCTTCCCAAGGCGTCGCTCGGCTTCCTCGTCTCGCCGGCTAATGCTGCCCATGAGAGCCACAGCCAGGATTTCTCCAACAGTGACATCCTCCGAGGCGAGATCGAAGACGGCCCATCCAATGGAAGACCCATCTTGGGCCGGTATGAATTTTGCCATGGAGCTGGTCAACTTGGCATGAGATGTGTTGATATCCGCGTAGATGGCCTCGGTAACGGCATCTCCTTGCTTAGAGTGCAAGACTGTTGTGACAGCTGAAATGCGCTTCGCTCGTGCTTGGAGACTCATTCGCCTCGAGTTGTCATCTCCCAAAGCAACTGAGCCACACAGATTTTTGGCTTTGTCGATGGCCAAAAATCGCACGCCGCACGGAACATGTGCCCATGTCCAGGTTGGCAACTTGAGAGGATCTGAAATGGCTGCTCCGTCTATCCTCTTGGTCACTTGCCAGAGCAATTGGTTGGGAAGAGACTCCTTCCAGACACCAAAGGCATATTCACACGCAATCTTCTTCCCCAGCTCCATTCGCAAGCCCTCGAGCGCAATCAGCCTGTCCGTTGCATAGGTCAACTGGCGATCACTGTACTGCTCTATGATATTCTTCCAGCGTGTGTTCCGTGATATACTATAGCATCTCTCGCCTGTCTCGCGCTGTGTGATGGCTTTGCACGACCAGATGATGGCTCCCTTGGTGAAGAAAACTATGCGCCTAGACAGAAGCCATTCCTGAGTAGCCCAGGCGCGGCTGTTGAGTGTACCAAATTCTGGAAAGGTGTTGGCCGCAGTATCCCGTCGAACAGTTGCGAAAACTTGTATCCCGGACGCATTAGATATATCACTGTCCTGGGAGAAGAAGCTGGGAATCTCTACGGAGGGAGGCAGCGGATTCCGAGGGAAGAGGAACCCTTCCCAACAGCCCGGGGTATGAGAAGCAGCGATAGTGACTTCAGCCTGCTCGTATATAGAGCCCATGCGCTTTGATTCCTTCAACCAGTCCTGGTGGTCATCTTGCACAATGCAGAGCGAATCGATCCAGACATAGGCGAGACCTATACTGCGAGCAACGGTTATCGCGTCTTGAAACGTCTTTGGAATCGAAGCCCAGGGAATATCTTGCAGATGCTTCTGGAGGTTTGCCTTAGTTGTCTTCAAGGGTGGCCTCCCAGAAGAGCCCCAGCAATGGCTCAAGGACGCATATCTTCCATGTCGGCCTCTTGACGGCAGCAGTCTGACGCTGCTCCCGGAAACCTGAATGACCCGACTTGGTAGTTGGGGAAGCTGAGACTCATCAATGACGCTCCCTGATAGCGTTTCGCAGCAGCCAGCATGATCCCTTTTACATGCCTCTACCCATCTTCCGAGCAATGAAAACGCTTCATCACACGCTGGCCCTTGCAGTTGTGGCCTGCCTACAATATCATGGCGGAAATGTGGGCCTTTGTCTATCTATAGCTGTAAGTCAATCATGCTCAACATTTGGCCGTAAGCCCACATACGTTGCCCGTGTGTGTAGAGCCGGATCTTGGCTTGTAGTAGCTGTCCAGTGGTTAACTCGGTTGCAGTGACATTGAACCCCGTCAGATGCGAGCCCCCGGTTGGAGGGTCAGGAAAGGTCGATCCCTGTGAGTCTGATTTTGGCTCGAGAACAACAGCATCCGGAGCTAACGAAAGCATCGCTTGTGGATCATCCTGGCTGACGGAGCTTTGGAGGCTGCTGAAGAGAGTCTCTTGAATGAGGGCACACAATCGGCAATCTGTTGCCGACCGGGCCAGGGTAGAGCCATCTTCACGCAACACCATGCCCTGCTTGGTCCCCGATCGAGACGCCAGGCTGGCAGGCAAGTCTTGACTCAGAGCGCCGAGGGTGATGGAACTGCATCTTGCGCACAGCTCCATGATCCGGCTGTGACCAATAGCTGATGGCGGACACACGCCACCATGCTTTTACTGAACAACGGTGGCTTCTTTGCCGTGCGATCGATGGATGGTGTTGAGGCAAAGAGTGACTAATGAGCGAACTACCCGTTGTGGCATGGCGCCCTAAATAACCTTAGCGGTTAGCCACGAAGCTCAAGCTCTTCAACCTCGTGATAGCTTCTCCGGAAATGGATCGAGCACATCAGGTGACGGGGTTAGTTGAATATTCTTCGACTGGTCTGGGACAACGGCAAGCTCGGTAAACTAGAGATCAATTTGCACTCCAGCGCTATCAAGTAACAGATTCTGAGAACTTGGACTCAGACTGAGGCAGACTCTGAGGCAGACTCAGAGGCGGGATGCCGCAAATCATTTTCTCCGTCCGGACAACCTTTCCTCCATCCAATCTCACTGAGCTCATTTCATAGGTGAATTCTGTCGGCCGACTACCTAGGGATCGGAGTCAATAGGCGAAGGAACTTTTTTTTCTCACTAAACCGCCCGCAAAAGTGGAAAATCCAAACTTCTGGATATCTCAGGTGAGGCGGTTGTAAACATCACGTCAATGGCGCTTTGGATCGAACTGTGCGCTATTGCTGTCAGCCCAGAGCAAGCCCGGCAGTTTCGGAGGGCGCATCAAGAAGCGTCCCCAAGAGCCTGTAGAGTAGCCTCACCGGGCTTGGGCTACAACCTTAAGACCCTTGAGCTTCATACAGTTCCTTTTTTTTACTGTGTGGGAAGTGAGAGATAGCTGGAGCTGAGCTTCCGGGACAAGCTGCAGCTAGTCCTGTCAAATCGCACATGTCAAAACGTCAGAGTTCTGACATGACATGAGCTCATTGCCGCCACTTTTTATGCACCCACGATGACGATGATGCCAAGTTTTGGGTTTTTTTGTTTTTATTTTCAAATTACTCACTACGTATTATTAATTGTTGTTTAAGGTACACTATTATTATGCCGATCTGATTAAACAACTGGTGTAGCTTGACGAGAAATTACGGTTCAGGTGCTCTCGACGAAGCCTTGGGTTTTTTTGCTTGTTTCTTGGAAACTTGAAGAGCCAATCTCTGTCTTCGTGGTATCTCCAGACTGGAAAAAAAGGGAAACAAACACTCGTGCCTCTCACACACGTGGGTATCAAAACTAGAGAGGCCTCAATTCCATTCAAGTCTGTCGTAAATTAGACAGCAGTGGTGCCGTTGTTGACCGGTGCGGCGGCAGCCGGCGGTGGTGCAGTGGTGCCAGTTTCTCCAGACACGCCAGAAACACCAGAAGCTGGTCGCTCTTTGGTAACATGGTGAGTACCAGTGGTGCCAGCGTTGGTTCGTCGGTGAGCTCTGAAGAGGAGTGTCTCAATGATGAGATTGCACAAGATGAAGAAGCTAGCTGTGTTAGAGAGAGTTCAGGGGGAGAAAATGGCTTTGTTCACTTACAAGGCAAGGAAGGTGAATGCTTCAACTGCATGCTTCCGGCTACAGAGCCCAGGTCGAGGGATCGAATTTCTGCATCGATGGTGGCTCCAATCCTGAGCGGCAAAGATGAATGCCGTGAGCCAAAGATAGCTGAAGATGAGATGCAGAGGCGCCATGACACCGCCATACTTGGGTAAGCATGGCAAAACCGCTCCAGCGAGGTACACAACCATTGTTATGACAGCCTGGCGCACACATGTTAGATAGAAGGATGACAAGCTGGGGAAACGAGAGACAAACAATGACTTCCATGTACACGATATCAACGCCCCGGTTTGAAAACCGCTCCAACCAGTTGCCCACTATACCAACGACAATAATGGCGGAAATCCATGTCATGACATAGCAGAACATAGAGGCCGCTCGTAGAGCTGAGTTGGTGAGATTGGCTGCAAGCGCCATTTTGAAGGTGTTTCGGGAGTTGAAGTTTTAAAAGTGGTGTAAATCTGGCTGTAAATTAATCTCGAGGAGAAGAAAGGTGAAAGAAGAGAAGAAGAACAGGAGCTCTTTCAGCTTCTATATATGAAAGCAACAATTCTCACACTTCTCGGGCCTCCACCAACCTCGATCCACAACCACCTCACCACACAGTGCCGAAGCACCCGCTTCACAAGAAAATGCTTGGCTTTAACAAAGTTTGGCCATTATGAAGATAAGAGGCACAACTAAACAAGTAAAATGGATTGGGTGGCTGTTTAGCCGGTGCTAGCATTCAATTTGCTAACAAGAGCAGCCGCCCGCTTAGAACGGGTGTAATGCTTACAATGGGGAACATGAAGCCACATCATGCCGAAGGGCGCCCAGTCCATAGGCCGACTTTTCTAACAGGATGATGGAATCAACTGCCCATTCTTAGTTTGCCCTGCTGTTGGGTTTCCATGGGGGTTTAGGCCGGGGATGTTTGTTGGATCAGATGTAGCTCTGCCGTTTCGCCGTTCGCTCCGAGGCGAGGAGCTACTGAGCGATCGTGTGGTGGGTGGGTGAGATTGTGTCAACCTTTTTTTCCACAATGTGATGGAGCTTGGGGCGGTTAAGGCTCGCACGATCTGATGTCTTGAAGCCATTTGTCGAGATTGACTTGCGGCTTGATCGGGGGGCTCAAAGATGTGGCCTTGGCAGGCAATGAGCTTATGTTGTTCATAGCAATATCCTGGCAATGGTCGACAGGTAAATAGAAGATGAGTTCAGAATTAAAACGAGGCTGGTGTAGATATGTACAAAATGTTTTACAGAAAATGGGATGAAACATGCCACCAAGACAGGTGATGTCAGTTGCATTTTCCAGCGTTAAAGAGTGCCAGGAATTTAATCATGATTCCGATATGCCCGTATAATATTATGTCCTGTTTCCTCTTTCTATTACCTATATACGCTTGCTTTCAGATTAAATAGTATTATCTCGTTTAAGTAGTGCCATAAGGATAGCCAGAGCGTCTTCAGAGAGGGGATTCTATCGAAGTCTTCATTCAGTCCATAATTTTCCGTATTCCTAGCAGAAAGATGCCAAAATCAGTTCAGCATCTACCTGAACGCCTGAAAGCTGACATGTATATTGAAAGACTCTCGTGAATAATCGTAATATTTAAATACCACATGAGTTCATTCAACTTGCGGGTGCATACTGTAACAGCGCCAAGCCGGCAGCTAATGTACTAGGTATGGAAGGAGGATACGCGAGGTCAAATTGCAACGCCTGTGTAAGTATCTCGAATCCAAGCGTTCTGCTTCCCTTTCGTTACATACCTAGTACCTGAGTACCTACTACTACCTACTACCTGGTACCTAGTAGGTAGGTATTAAGGTTAGTACTAAGGTAGGTAGGTATATTTATGCTGGCAGGGCGACGGGTTTGCGCAACCAATGACTGGGACAATGCAAGGGAATGAGTCAAACAGTTGCGCCTGAATTTATTAGTACCACTTGACACCGGGTTGCATCTGAAGAAACGCGTCGACAGGTAAAATACGAATGCGCGCATGGCAAGGGCCTAGATTGGCGAAATTTCAATTACGATCCATTCTCATTACATCATTCACTCGAGGAAGAAGCGCACCGGGAATTGCACCATACGCCATCACGAAGCAGAGCCGCTGGTGATTACACGCACCTACAACTTTAAGTGCTTTAGGTCAGCCCAGTACGTTACTACTAGGTACCTGTACTTGAGTGAAGCGCACTGATTACTACCTAGGTAGTACTACTATAGGTAGGTAGGTACTAACGTAACCGTTAAACCCCCCCACTACAACTTCAATTCAATTCGGTTCTACTCTTCCGCCATGCAACGTCCACAGTTGGCTTTTGGCACGAAACGCCCGAATCAACACATCAATATTTTGAACCTCGCACAATATGGATACATCCAACTCGCAGCAAAGCGTCGAGGGCACCGATGCGTCAGCACCATCACAACCACCATGGCCTTCATCTCCTCCAGATGCCTTGTCTCTCTACGGAATTGCCCGTCGCTATTGCAGAGAAAGGATCCTTGTCGATCCACTACGCTGGACCAACCGTCAGCTTGAGCTTCTACAGATCTCCTTCAGCGAACCGTCTCTTGCGCCGCCACCAGGCATCTCAAAGTATACTGGTAAACGCGCTGGTTTAACTCGCATAAATGATTATTACGACAACTACCATGACTATTACGAGCGCATATACTGCGTTAGTAGTTTGTTCGAAGAGGAGCAAGGCCCATTTGAAGTCTCACCTTGGTTTGTACTCGCCCTTCAGAATTGTTCTTGAGAGCTACCTTACTCATACTTGAGCTGAAGTGCCGTTTATCGAACATCAACTAATTCTTGATCCATGATAGGCAAAGTTATGCTTTTCCATATGGTCTTACAACGTATGTTAGTTGCCATGCTTTGTTCTATCCACACCCTGTCGATTTTTTAAACAGTTATGCGGTTGCTGCATATATCGATCGTGATTTTGTCGAAGGTCTTCGAGAAGAATCAGTACATCTTCCGAAATACAGCTCTAGCAACCTTCCTATGCAAGCAATAAGCCGTCTTCAGTTGAAAAAGATTCGCCCGGAAAACCCATTGAAGGATCCATATATCGCGGCGCTGATGATTGCTCTCGCTCAAAACACGTGGGGCCATGTGGAATGGGAAAGACCCGAACTCCTACCTATGTTGAAGACATATCCGGTACGTCTATGGCGAAGAGAATTAACATGGCATAGACTAAGAGAATGATCTAGTCGTATGTTTTGACCTCGTCGGAATCTGCAGAATGCATGCACCTCTTCAAGGCCGAGCTCCCGTCTTCTTTGTTGGACATGTTCGAATTCCCTAATGTCGCTCCACCGCCATGGGCGCCCATCACCATTCAGGTTTTCACGATCCCGTTTGAGCCTGCTATTACCTTTCGCGATCGACTTTCCGCTCTGATAGTTCCAAAAAATATAGATCCTTCCAATGACAATCCTCCCAATGGGGGTTCTTTCAACAGTCAAATCCTTCCAAGGGAAATCCTTCCAAGGGAAATCCTTCCGATGGAAACAAAAGGAAAGGGACAGGCGATAGAACAAAAAAGGAAAGGGACGAGCAGTAGAAACAAAAGGAAAAGGACAAGCAACAGAAGGGGGTGAATTTATCCATTGAGTTTTTAGCTCTCAGCTGTCTACTGTAAGATCAGACTTTCAAGGATTCTTACGAGTATTGAATAGTTCAAGGGGGTCACACTCAAGTAACATGAAGACGAGCCATTCCACTTATACTTGGATGCTCTCAAGGCCGTAATAGCTAGATGGTGTGTATTTGAACTGGAACGAGGCGATAATTTGGGGCACAAGAACTACACATCTCCTAATGACTCCTCCATATCGAAATGTTCCTCAGTCCAACAGCCGCCGTAGAATCAATGGAGTTCTTCACTCAGCGAGGCTACGGTAGTCAGAGTTTTATCGTTTAAGAGTCTCTATACCCTTGTCTTATTCCCACGCTTTCTCATATTTCCACAGATGGGAGGTAGAAAATAAATGTTATTCGTGTGCTTCTTGCAGAGAGTATCCGCCTTTTGGTTGGCCTGCTACTCGGCTGCCTTGGTCAGTGGCTACACCAAAGATACCGTCAGTTTCTATATTCACATCAGACATGACATAGAAACTTCGTATGGCACCTCGTAGTCCCTTGTTTTGGCCTCTTCAAGTTTCGAGTAAATACAGGGGAAGTGCATACGTGAACTCATGTACAGCACATCTGAGTAGTTCAACTATGAATTGCAAGGTATTTGACTTGTTACTTGCCACGATACTTATAGTAGGTAGAAGTCTAACTGCACCTTCTCATCAAGGTAGCTGAGTCCGCATTAATATGCCGCTAAACAGCATTCAAGTCATGTTTCCTCGGCGCTGTATAACTAAAACACCAATCCACCAGCCGATTCCACAAGGGATTTCTCCATCACGATTTAAAGGCTATTGGCCCAAGCGATAATTGCCGACAAATGTGCGACAAATTTTCTTCTATGATCTGCCCGTTGGATATTTAGCCACTTTGACGAATAAACGTGCAGATGACATCCAGGAGTTGTCATGCTTTGGCGTTCGTAATTTGCGTCATATCCTTGAGGAAACTCGAACGTATGAAATTTGATAAAATATGCATTCGCCAGGATTGTTATTGTCCTAATAAGAACATCCAGTATAAGTATAAAAGATCAACTTCAGAAGGCGAGTCTGGTTGTAGGATTGAGTATTGTGGGCTGTGGATTTTGAACTTACCTCTCTGGACTGGCGGCGACATATAAAGGGTTGTTGGATCGATGTAAAGCCAATGCTTGGCCGACCATCTGGGCCAGAACTTCATCTGACACCCTTGGTTCTTTGGCAAATTCCAAAGTTCGTTTGGCCTCTAGCAAAGCGACTTGTCTGAAAACTCGACGGGTAGTGTCCCACATCTGGATACCGCCGTCGTCAGCAGCAGAGATTGTCCGTTCGACGTTCGTGGTACTGCCGACGAAACTGTGAACCGAGTTGTCGGCCCGCCATATCAAGGATGGTCTTGGGCTTATCCGACTCTGGCCATGGATGAGAATTAGTCCACAGAGTGAACTGACCAAGCGGATTGTCGAACCCTCCAAAAGAGGCATGTCCGTAGGCTCAACATAACCCAAGAGGGAGCCTGATGAACTACTCGTAGTTGAAGAAGCTCGAGAACTTCGAAACTCTCCTGTAATCCGCTGCACGTCCTGGGTCTTTTCCCGAGATCTGTCAGCTGCTAACCTTGGAGGTCTTGTGGAACCACTGGCAGCAGGAGGAGCGGCCACAGGACGAGAGAGCTTCTCTCTTCGAACAAATTCTGCTAGAGCTGCCCAGACAAGGCCCAGACTCTCCGGATTGGTTCCTCGAACCAGCTCAGGATCCCATTTCTGACCCAAGTCATCCAGACTTGGCATATTATTAACAAATTCATTTAATAGTTGACTGAGATGTTCGTCAGGATCAGAGTAAAATCCTTTCAATGGCTTGATATAGGTCCTGCATTCCGTGTGAATCACACGGGCCGCGAACAACTCTTGACGGCCCCAACTGCTGACGCCGCTAGTCCATTCTCTGTCTTCATATAATTGACCGAAAGTCTGTTGATTGAATGCTCTCTGTCGAAACTGTGAGGAATTGTTGATATTTGTGTAGGCCATGGTCAATCGTTCATCTACCTGAGAATATGGTCAGCGAATAGATCATCGGAGGCCTGAGTAGTCATGAAGACAAATTTTATGGCATTTTTTTTTTATGAAACACTCACCTCTCGGTTCAGACCAGGCACAGGGGCGTATTTCAAGAGGGTTGGAAGAGAAGATATGGATCTGGTGAAGAGTTCGGAGTTGGAGAGTTATATACAAGAGTATATTGAGATTCTGGGATATTTGAAACTCCATTTGGTTCTGATTGTAAAACGATTCAAGTGAGTTAGGCAGATATTTGCGGAAGTGAATCAATTCATCTGATGTGCAGGCAAACGAAAATGCGGAGCTTCATTCACTTTGGCCTCAGTCCAGTAGTTACTGCAGTGTTTTCTAACGGCTATTGGTCACGGTCATAATAATGTGAGCTCCAAACGTTTGACTTGTATTGGTACATCTCAATTTGATCTTGGCTGCATGGTATACAGAATTCCTTGTATCAAAATGTGTGATTCATTGTCAAGTTGGTAAACACTAAACAGGTTGTTCCTGAGAAACCCAGCAAGGGAATATTTCAAGTATGATCTACCTAAGTTCGCTATTTCTGTTTACGCTTACTGCAGTGCGCCTGCCTAATCGACATCATCTGGTAGTATTAAATATACCATCTCGTGAGCTTTGTTATGATTACACTGAAAGCAAACTGCAAATTAGAGCCAACAGCCTTTGTATTAGGCAATATGAGATAAGCGGTACATAGCAAGAAGGAGAGCCCGCTTCGTCTATATCTTTATTAGGTATCGGCAAGAGAAAGAACTCATCCGAAGAACTTGTGACTGTCATGATCAAAGGGTCTTTGCAAACAACGCCCAAACGTTAAAAGGATTTACGAAGGAAAACAGTGCCATCGGATAATACCTGCTGCAGAGACGCGCTTATAGGGTGAGGTGGTTGATTCGGGCATCGAAGATCAAATGCCGGGGCCAACGGGTAACTGGTTTACCTACTATACACATACATGCTATGTCAACCTGTCAAGACCCTCTCCTTCCTACGAGAAATAACGTTGTGGTTGCCCTTAATCAAGAAAGACGGCTCTCAAACCTGTAGACCATTAGGGTATGGACGTGATTTCTGAAGAAAATGGGACATGGAATCCTTTGGACCCATTGGACAAAAACTACGGTATATCGAGGTGGCTGGCCGAGAACCACGGCGCAGTCGCGCATTTGTTCAACGGACTTGCTGAGAGAATCCTGAAGATGGGAGGATACATGTTCCTACCTACCCAGATGAGATAGGTACAGTTCGTCTCTTAGGAACTTTTAATTATTTTTACGCAGAGTTTAATTCATCCAAGCCACCAACAACCAACCTCGTAATCCCCTCATGATTCCTATTTCTACCGTACCTAACTACTCCGTACGTGTAGCAGCACTTCCAAGATTGCAACGGATCTCGAGTATGCGGATGTATTTGTGTACCTGCCTAGTACGTTGCAATCAGGGATACCCATGCAATCATTATTAAGGCAGTGGCGCTGTAGTGGTAGAGTTTTGTTGTTGGGTGAACGATCTATTGGTGGATGGTTGCACGCAGTTGAAACTTGCTGGTACCTGCACATGCCGCATTCCCAGCGTCCCTTCCAGCACCCAATGGCACCTCGTACATGTGCATGTACCTTAATATAGAATCTCAACATTTTGAACAACTACTACCTAGTAATAATCATAAATTCACACCCGATACCACGTAATCCATTCCCCTTGTTGTACAACGTGAGTAACAGGCTGTGCCAATGCTTGCATCCCCTTGCGGTAAATTATTTACCCCGCCGACTCGCCACCGCATCCAAAATCCAAACGTACATGTAGGTACCTAGGTAGGCATCTAAACAAAACAATCAACCGTTGCACTGTAAACAGTGTAAACAACTCCAATACCGCCTTGGAAACGCTAGGCACGACTAGTAGGTACCCGACCCTCTTAAATCTTATCGTGGCCGGCCGGAAATCGCCCTCGGCTGATCTGGCTCCATCAAACCACCAGCTAAACTGAATGAGCATCGCATCGCCCTTGACAGATGCTCGTTACAGGGAAGCCTTGACTGATTCTCATGCCTGAGGGGCTTCTATCTGGGCGCCTCAAGCACAGTTTCGTTGCCTGACACCCAAAAGTCCATTCCTCTCTCTATTCGCCTTGCCGCTCCACGACTCTCCGTCCGTCCGTCTGTGCTCTGCGGATCCAACCAAGCACCGGCACAAGCACCGGCATCAGCGCGAGATTCAGCTCCAGCTCCAGCTCCATCCAGCCCCAGCCAGCTCACTCTAGCCTAGCCTCACTTGCCTGGCTGCCAGCATGTCCTCGGCGTCCCAGCGGCGGCGACGAGATGAAGACGACTACATTCCATTTGGACCCCCATCACTCCCCAGCACACAGACGCACCTCGACAACATGTCGTCGGAACTTGGCTGGCCACCGCCGGTGACCATGTCCGACTCGAGCGACGAGGAATTTCGAGACCACCGGACGAATGCGCGACGCATTTCGCGCCGAAACCACATGCCGCATGGCATTGACGGACTGATGAACAATGGCCGATACTCGCCCGACGTGTATTCAGTCACCTCCGATCCCCCAAGCCAGACGCCCATGCTCGACGCCGGCATGCAATCTCAATACGCCGGCATACACTCGCAATACTACGCCACGAGAACGCCCAACCCAGGGCCGCAGATCAAGCCGCACCTATCATCCCTAGATATCCCAAGACGCTACGGCAGCAATGCCATCCTCGACATGTATGCGCTCACCTACGTCACCGACCCTGACCCGAATCTACTATGTCCCATCTGCCATGACCCTCTCGTCGACCCTGTGACGACTCCGTGCGACCATACTTTTTGCTATCGATGCCTACGCAGAAGCATGGCGTCGAGCCCCGCGGGCGGCGCCTGTCCCATCGACAGAGAGCCTCTGCTGTGGACAGACTGTTCCAGCTCCATACGACTGATTCGAACACAGCTTAATAACCTGATCGTTAAATGCCCTCATCACGGTAGAGGCTGTGAGGAGGAAATGAGGAGAGAAGTGGTGGAGAGACACGCAACCATGGAGTGCAGTTTCCGAGAATACCCTTGTCCTGATGCCGAATGCTCCAAGACAATCCGCTACAAGGCGACAGACGACAAGTGCCAGCACCAAGAGAACAGCTGCACGTTCTGCGACGCCATCATCGAGGACGCTGATCTTGATATTCATCTGCTACAGTGCCCTAAGAGCAAGACGCGGTGCGCGGGCTGCTGGATGCTAATTCTTCGCGAGCAAGAGGACAGCCATAAAAACCTGGACTGCGATGCCATTGAAGTGGGGTGCCGCTTTCAAGCTGCTGGCTGCCCAGTGAGGGTTATACGGCAACACCAAGAGCTTCATGCCCTTTCCTGCCCTTTCCATCCAGATTCACCATCCGGCGCCATCATTCGCAGCCAACGGGAGCTCATAGAGACATATGGCAGCTTGGGGAGCCAGCTCCGTCATCTGCGGGCCAGGCAGGAGGAGATGAACCGACGTCTCGATCTGGTTGCTGGGCCAAGTACTCGACCGGGCGATTCAAAATTCAGAGATTCCAGGGCGATGCAAGACCTGGATGCCGGATTTGAAGAAGTCCACCACAACATGAGCCATCTCGAAGCTCGGCAGAGCATGTGGATGGTCAACCAGATCATGCCCGTTCGGGAAGAGGTTGCCGAGCTACGGAACACCAACAACGTGCTTCGAATGCAAGTCAACTACCTCCTAAACCGCGCTCGTGAAGAGGGGGGCCACGCACGACCAACGTCAAGTGGAACAACAAGGCCGACGTCGATGGGATCGGATGCGCCGCCGCCCGAGCCGATGCCTCCCATGATGCGCCAAAGACGACGATCATCGGCCGCAGATGTTGACCTTCCCCGATTATAGATAGCGATTTTCTTGTTTGTTAAGCAATGGAACATTTTGGAGCGATGCTGCGTTTATGAACACGGGTTACTGCCGAGCATTACATCGAAGACGGCGTCTAAAACTAGGAGAACTTGCTGGGTTTGTTTTTATATCTCTCGACTATAAGCATTGTAGGGGCGACCTCTTGCTTCAGTTTCTAGCAATTCGAAATGATAATGTCCCGCCGCATCTTGCGTTTCTTTCCCCAGAATGGAAAAATGGGGAGAGTTATTATTCTCTTCAGCACCTTAATGACCCCCCGGCCTAGGTTATCCTGACTGCTGGTAACTCCGCCGCCAGTCATGCAGATGGAGCGAGAGTGAATTGGGTGCGGCTGGGACGAAGCAGAAATCCGCAGCAGGAACAAGTCTGAATCTCATTATTTTTAAATCCCGTCTCTACAAAGGCCGATCCGATTTCGCAAGTCTCCGGCGATTGGCAATCCCCGCCCGCGGACTTTTGAAAGATATTGGGTCTCATACGAGTATATAGCACTACCTAACTAAATTTACTTTGAGGCAACGGAGTTATAATATGCTTGTCTGAGCTGGCGGAGTTTTGCTGCAAGCCTAGAGCTGTACTGTACTAGTAAGGGCAGGATGGAAAAGTAGGGCTGCAAAGCCGCCGATAATTTGTAGTTGCTGACTCCGATTATCTAAATTCAGAAAGCCGTGATTTTCTTCTTTTTCTTCTATTATATTTCACCTTTTCGCTGCCTTCTCTAGTTCATTGTCCCGCGGATAATCCTTCATGTTCTTGAGCTGGAGTTTATTTCTTGTCTCATAGCTTATTAAGGTTGTAGGCAGAAGCGGCCAGAGAATGCCTTGCGCTACCTCATACTAATCGGCCGCTGTACATACTTTCTGAGCGAACGAATAAGACGACAGCAGCCGCTTACCAAAGCATGATGCGCTGTTACCATGATTCATCGCCCTATATTTAAAAGCCAAAGAGAAACCAGGAGGATTCAATAGGATCAATTTTGACCAACACCGAGCCAGAGAGAACACTCCCACTACTAAGCCTTGGGCACGAGATTTCAGCCAAACACTGACCGTGACCTGATCTGATCTCTCCCAACATCTGCCTATAGTACAGGCTACAGTACAGCCGCTGACAAGGCGTGCTCACTTCCAACAACCCGCTAGCGTCACTTACAGGGGGCTGGCCACTGAAGCCGGTCGCTAGCAAGCAAGTGGCAGCGGCCCCGCACAGCGCTCTCAAGGACAGACTGAACGACATCACTTCTTCTCCACCACGGCCGTGGGGTCTGGACTGGACCTGGACTGCATCTTTGTCAGCCTCGCCATTCCACCTGCTTCTACGTTTCAGCAGCCCGTCACCGCAAACTGGCGTTCCGTTCCCTTTCTTTTGTTCATCATCTCCCTACCGCTGGTGTTGGATCTCGGTGACTTTTTCCCTCTTTTCGGCACGGCCATTTCCATCTCCGCCATGGATCCCAACGACCAGAGCTCGCCCGCGGGGCCTGACGCTCCTGATAAGGAAAAGATGGAGCAGGTAAGGCCGTCTCGTGCTTCTATTTATTCGCCGGAGAGTGATGCTGTGATGTGCACGAGGGACTAACGGCAAATGCAGATTCGGGCACGGCGTCTGGCCAAGCTGGGCAACCCGGTTGTCCCCAAGCCCGCAGAGAGCAAGCCCGCCGAGGCTGGCAGCTCGACATCATCACCAGCTCCCGCTCCCGAGGCCGACGACTCGAGCTCGAGCAAGACCAAAATCACCATCACACCGGCGGCCCAGCCGGCTTCAAACCCCTTTGCGCAGCTGGGCGTGAGGTCGAGCAGGCCGGCCGAGTCCGTGAGCCCTACACCTACAGGTACTATCCGTGTTGCTCGCAAGAGGTCCGCCTCTCAAGTTGACGACGTCCTTTCAGCGCCGCCCCCGCGTAAAGCCACGCCCGTCCAGGCCGAATCAGACGAAGACTATGCCGACAGAGTGCTCAGCCAGATCTTCCGCGTCACTGTCGACCCGCACCGGATGACGAGCAACCAGGGCAACCACCGGCTGACGTTTCTCCCGAATCTGAATCAAGAGCTGAATGATTCTGGGGAGCCCCTGAAGCTGTCCGTTAACAACCTGGATCAGGCTATCATAGAGGCATGCAGCGTCTGGGCTTCTGATAAGCCGCTGATGCAGTATCTCCTCCCGTGTTGGAAGAGAGCTGTGAAAGCGGCTGCGGGGAACAAGCAAACGAGTGGCTTCAAGTTTGAGCTTCACGAGGAGTCGAAGCGCCTTTGCATGAGCAACTGTCTTTTTGCTGTAACCATGCCGGTGCTATATGGGTCAGTTGCATGTGATTTGGGGGATGCCCCTAGTAGTTTTCATATCTGATGCTTTTTCTCTCAGTCGTGAACCAAACCCAGAGCATGACACTATTGCTCCCTATCTCCTCAGGGGTCCCGTGGACGAGGGTGGAATATGCTTCGACTTCATCAAGGAAGCAATCAAGCGATTTGACGATGATGAAACATTTCCCGCCATCTTTAACGATGCAATGGTCAAGCTCAGTACACAGCTCGCGGGGTTGTCCATGGGCGACGAGTACAAACCCTATGTCCAGGTCAGTTGCTTTTCTTCCTCTTTAAGCACAGGGATCGCCACTACTAGCTACAAGATGAACTGACGCTTATTATTTGCAGGCGCTGCAAACATACGCACGATTCCCTGTCCTGGTATCTAATCTTGCAAAGCATGCTTGCTTCAAGCTCCCCCTATCTCCCCACAGTATCGAGAGAAATACTATTCTGGGCCCCTTCTTCCGTCTATCTCCCTTACAGCCAGAAGTGATCAAGAGCTATTTCCCTGGATCACGCACTCTAGACAAGGCACGAATTACTAATGCACAAGACGCTCTGAGAATGGTGCTGAGGACGCACCAGGATGACTTATTCGTTATTACCAATGCGTTTATTCGGGCAGGGCCTGATACAAGAAACCGTACACTAGACTGGTTTGCGTACATTTTAAACACAAACCACAAGCGGAGAGCCATCCAGGTTGATCCCCGGGAGGTGGCTTCAGATGGCTTCATGATGAACGTGACGACGATTTTGGACCGTTTCTGCGAGCCTTTCATGGAGAACGATTTCAGCAAAATTGACAAGATTGACGTACGATATTTCAGAAGACAGCCGCGTGTCGACATCAGCGATGAGACGAAACTCAACGCTGATCAAGCTGCCGCCGATAAATATTACGCAGAAAAGGAGGATGGGGAGTCTAACTTCATCTCCGAGGCCTTCTTCTTGACATTGGCTGCTCATCACTACGGCAGCGAGGCACTCAACTCTCAGCTTAAGAACCTTGACCGCGAAATTAAGTACCTGGAGAAGCACCTTAAAGCTATGGAGGCAGAGCGCCCCAAGCTGGCGAATGCTCCCCATCAGCTGAGGCTGTTTGAGGAGACGCTGAAACGCCACAACAATGTATTGGAGAAGACAATAGCTCTCAAGTACTCGATTGAGGGTGTTCTTCTTGACGAGAGGATGCAGAGTACATCTCTGCGATTCATGCGATATGTCACCGTATGGCTGCTACGGATTGCAACCGGATCCGACTATAAGCCTGGAACTGAGACTGAAACCATCAAGTAAGACTTGGGCGCTCCTTGCTTCCCGAATTTACATCTAGAGAAAGAGCTAATGTTTCTGTTAGATTGCCCATCGAGATAGGACACTCTGATGCCTTTGCATATCTCCCCGAGTATACCCTTCAGAACATCGTCGACAACTTCAAATTCGTGTTCCGGTAAGTCTAATTAATCCCCAACGAGAACTGCCAAAACTAATAAACTTTTCTTTGCGCGACAGATGGCTACCTACAATTCTTCCCAGTGCAGTGGGCGAAGAAATGATTGCCCTGTGCATTACATTCCTTCGATCTTCAGAACAGATCAAGAACCCCTACCTCAAGTCTTCACTAGTATCTCTACTCTTCTCCGGGACCTGGCCGTTTATGCATCTCAAGAGAGGCGTTTTGGGTGACCAGCTCATCTCAATCAAATTTGCCAACGACTACCTCCTGCACGCTCTGATGAAATTCTACATTGAATGCGAGTCCACGGGAGCCAACTCACAGTTCTACGACAAGTTCAACATCCGATACGAAATCTTCCAGGTCATCAAATGCGTATGGGTCAACGACGTCTACCGACAGCAGCTTATCAAGGAAAGCAAGTAAGTGAAAGCTCCGGGACATTGTGTTTTGTTCAACGTTTGGCATGTGGCTAATAAACATTACAGGGTGAACCGAGGCTTCTTTGTCCAGTTTGTCAACATGCTTTTGAACGATACCACATACGTCCTTGATGAAGCATTCACAAAATTCCCCAAGATGCGTACTCTTGAGCGCGAGCTTGAGGATCGCAGCCTCTCTGCAGAGGACAGACAGAAGAAGGATGAAGAGCTGCAGAACTTGGGAAGTCAAGCAACATCCTACATGCAGCTGGCCAACGAAACACTCGAGATGATGAAGCTCTTCACTAAGACGTTGAGCGAAGCATTTACTATGCCCGAGATTGTGTCGCGTCTGGCGAGCATGTTGAACTACAATCTTGAGACGCTGGCTGGCAAGCGGGCTGCTGCCGAGCTGAGCGTTTCTAACAGGGAAAAGTATCACTTCCGGCCCATCCAGCTGCTGTCCGACTTTGTCGAAATTTACTTGAACCTTGGTGGATCCAAGGTCTTTATCGAGGCCGTCGCTGCGGATGGCCGTTCATACAAGGGAGAGGTCCTCGACCGCGTCTCACGGATCCTCTCATCGAAGCACCAGAAGGATCCCGCCGACATTGCCCGGTGGGACAAGCTCAAGGCCAAGTTTGCAGAGACCAAGGAGATACAAGACCAGGCCGAGCTCGACTTGGGAGACATTCCGCCCGAGTTTGAGGACCCCATCATGGGAGAGCTGATGAAGGATCCCGTGCTTCTGCCGAGCAGGCACATTGTCGACCGGTCCACGATTGTGCAGCACTTGCTGAGCGATCCAAAGGATCCGTTTACAAGACAGCCCATGACGATTGAGGACGCGGTTCCCCAGACGGAGCTGAAGGAGAAGATTGAGAAGTGGCGGCAGGAGAAGATTCAGGCGTCCAAGGATAAGCTTTCCACGACCACGGGGGGTGATGCTATGGACACTGCAGAGGGTTGAATAGAGAGAGACGAGACGAGCAAAATTACTGGTTTTTTGTCTTTTTGTTTTTTTGCTAGGTTTACGGTGTATGATTCTTGATATTGTGGATAAAGAGCAGAATTGTTTCTTCTGCGATATGCCTAAACTTTATTTTTTAAACTTTTCGATTTACTTTTGTCCCTTGTTTTCTTTCCTGTTTGTTCTGATGATGTTTGGTACGGGAAAGGGGGTGGGAATATTTCATCTGCGGCGAAGAACAAAAGATTCTTTCTTTCCTTACTTGACATGGTAATCGATACACTACTTTTGGGGCAAGACAGTGAATAGATTCATGATTATGTGCATTAAACTTGTTGACTATCTCTGTCTATTCATGATTATACGCATCAATCTTATTGACACTATCTCTTATGCCATCTTACGTGTATTTTCGAATCTACAAGACTACGAGTACGGGCATTTCATTTTAACTCTAGGGGGCTAAAGATAATGATGCCATGGCTGGCATCGTAAGTAGATCCACCCCCCTATTCAGCAAAGATCACCACCCAAAAAGGGTGTATCACAAGCCATTCGGCCGGTTTTTGTTGGTACATAGGCCTACTGCCTACTTAGAGAAGTACGCAGTAGGAGGCCGCTTCCTAGTGAAATAAGCGTGGCGAAAACTCCAGCATTGAACAAAAATGAACGTGTTGCTATAAGCACGACTCGGCACAGAGTAAGCAATGGAAAGCGCATTTGTCAGATATGACCAAGAGAAGATGCTCGAAGTAATGTCATGCAGGTACATGACAAGAGCCCGACAGTTATCGTATAAGAACGGGGGCAACAATGTAAAGGGAGTAAGTCAGTCACGCAGCCAGTCATACAAGTCATTTGTTCCAACCATGGGTAGCGAAGAAGAAGAAGAAACCACTGCGAAAGAACAACGGGCGTGGTGGCAAATAGAGGTGTGCAAGAAGCATCAAGTACACACACAGAGAGCGAGAGCGAGAGGGATACTTACAAATCACGACGCCTATTCTTGTACGACCAAAGCACGAGTAAGTCCGCCCACACGGCAGGCTCGCTTAGCAGTTAACTCCGGACATCGTGCGTACTGGACTCGTATGGCGCAAAAAGTCGAGACAGCGGCCGGAGATCTCATCAGGGGGTAAGCTAGGTTTCGACGCTTTGAACCATCTGCTGACAGGAATATTGTCCGACGACCCGAGACATGCCCTAAGGAGTGAGCCGACCTCATGCATCGAATCCATCTTGGTCCTCGAGATCGGTTTGCCAGCCGGTGGCCGCAACAGTCGGCAGCCACTCCCGGATTAGAACGAAATCGTCGTTTCAGGGCCACGCGTGCCTGAGAGCTAAAATGCGAGCGCTGGCTAATCGGTAGATACGGAGCACAAAATACTTCGTATATGCTCCGGATTTCACAGAGCCCCCCTATCTGCCGCCATCACGCGTACGAGTACATACTCGTACCTGTACGGAGTACATGCAGGTAGTATCATGTTGGTGTTACTGGAGAGCAGTCCGGAGCATTAACCTGTACTCGTAAGCCTTATTCCTGCACACTTGCGTCATTCCACTCCATTGTGCCTAGGCCCAGCGGTGGGTAAACCGAGATGATACTATTTAATCTCTTCGTCCCCGCGATTGAGGGGCTGCAGTGAGATCCAATCCATCGATACATGAGCCGAACGCCGCCGAGGGTATTCATTAGTAAGAGCAGCTGCTTGGCACGAATCAGGTGTCCAAACACCCAAGCGGCAAGTCTGGAAAAGACTCGGTGAAGATGTATGACTCCGCAAAACATTTCCGGCAAGCTGGATCGTTTTCCAGGCGGACCTCCCATAGTAGGAAGCTTAGTCACTGCTGAAAGGACGGGCTAAACAAGTCTCAAAAGCCCTCCACACGACATCTTCCCACAATAGCAAACGACAAAACAGGCCGCTCCAAGCAGTATCGTGGGGGCCACGGCCTTAACCTAGCATGGTAGGAAGCACTGGCACCAAGGCACAGAGTTAAAGTCCGTTCTTCGTACTCCGCACTTCGTAATTGTATGAAGAGTCCGAGCCCCGTGCCAAGTCAGGTGAAACATGTTGTCCACAACCCCAACAAAAGACTAGCCTGGTTATGTTCCGTCCTCCGTCCAGGTATACATGCTCCGACAGTAGCATTATCTCGGCAAAGCCGCCGTGGTTTGCCGCAGCCGTTTGCCGCATCACTCGCCGACGATCGACAGATAGTGCCGTGCTGGCCTCTTGGGCCTGCAAAGGCCAGGTAGGAGTTAGCGTTGCGACCTTCATGGCTGCAGTCAGCGTCTCTGGCGTCGAAGCGGAGGGCCTCCCGTGTAATACTCCGCGCGCAGACAGCACGACACGGAAGCTTTCTCCGAAATCACAGGCGCTTAACGAATCGGTGAGCATACGTAATTCGGACATGGGCATCTGTTTAGTCGTGGACCGACGACAGCAGGCAACTTGGCCTTAGAAGGTGTCCATTGCGACATGAGGAATCGGCAAACATGGCTGGACTGGGGAAGCCTTGCACACCCCCTTCCCGTACAGTACCAATCAGCTCAAGCGTCAGCCCAGCTCGCCTTCGCACAACTGCTCCGGAGTGCTCGTAATATCAATGCGTCCTGTCCTTGAGCCATACTCGTACTGCGCCAGTAGACCGCTGGCGTATCGCAGGAGCGCCATCCTGCATATACTTCCTTGTTTGATGTCGGGTGCCTTTAGGTTGGCACGGCTGTTGCTTAGCCACCCTCCCCGGACATGTCAGGCGACTGCAGCCCTCCAGCTTCGGTTGCTACCACGGGAGCTTATGTCTTTCAGCTAGAGCTGTAAGGCCAAAAAGGCGGCCACCCTTTCCTGCTAGCTCCAGCGACAGCCTAATTTGGATATCTGCCGCCAAGTGATAAGGCTCGTAGAAGCCTTCATCTTCGGGAAAAGCTGGCGCTCTAGCCGAGTCGCACGTGCGGTATCAAGAGGGCCCCTATCGCGAAGAGTCCCATTAAACCCACAGCGAGAATGCTAAAAGCAATCTAGCCCACCAGAGAAGCCATCTCCCCAGGACGCCAGCATCCGGAGGTTGTGAGTCTACTTAGCTAGCCGCCCGGCTTTGGCTAGGATGTCCAGCAGAAGCAGGGAATCCTTGAGCTTCCCCCACAGTGTCCCACGACTCCGACGCTAGGAGGCATATTTGGCCCCAATTCAACTCATGCGTCTCTCGGACGGCATGTACTGTACTCGTACGAAAGGACTACCCCCCATATAGTCAGGTTGATTCCAACATTTCCGGATAGATGTCGGCATCCCTTCCACCGATGGGGGCAACCTATCAGATTTGCAGGCCCGAGGTCCGCTGTTGTCGACTACACTAACATCAGCGTCATGGCCCTACGGTTCAGATTGTGGGCTAGAACTAGTAGTTCATCCTTCGGAACACCAACTGATATACATCATGGTCCCGGCATTCGCGTCTGCTGCATCTTTCGCGCCAGTGGAATCTTTGCGTCCTCTGTCCCGCACAAATGCAGCTCTAGGCAACGCTGCCAGAATTTTACCGCCATGGGTAACTAATATTTTTCGTATATGACTAGTAATGGTACCGTACTAGCCAATGCAGGCCGTGTAAATCGCTCAAGGCCTGCACCTTGCCCAAGGATCTTGGAGGGGTCTGCAGACAATGCTCCTGTCTTCTTTGTCTAGCCGGAATGTGGGTAGAAAAGGCTGTATTGTAGCTCGGTAACCCCGGTTCGGCTCCAAACGAGACCTTCTTGCAACACTTATCCGTACTCCGTGCATGCAGGCTTCCGGGACGCGGCAAGGATGAGAAAGACGCAAGCATGGCTTGTAGCACTACCACTAGTGCCAGAAGTACGGAGCACTCCGTGCTAGCTCGCTAGATAGCCGTGTGGCCTAATCTAATTCCCTATCACAGCAGAGCTGGTGGCTTGCCAGGCGTGGCCAGGCATGGCCACATTGTCCAGCTCGAACGTTTGGAGGCAAGCATACAGAGCACAACGTAGCCCTTCCCCAAAGGGTCTTGACAAGGGGAAACTAGATCAGCCACCTACGTTAGCCTTCGAGGAGCTTCAACTGGTTTCATCTCGACCTCCATGATGATAATTGTGATAACGCCACCTTTCACTTCTCCGGAATCCGAGGTTAGCTTTTTCAGGGATCAACCAGCAAGAATTTCAGGGCAACATTTTCGACAACACTCACTCGGATAACCCAAACCGTTCTAGTCAAGCGCCAAGAAGGATAGAAAAAAGTCGGGACTCACCACGGGCATACCTACACCGCTGCACGTGGTTCGTAAACATGGAACATGTACGCTTGTACGAGTACACAATCCCATGCAGCGAGGGCGTTTCAGACAAGGCGGAGGCTACATCTTTCTCCCTCTCGTCTTGTCCTGATATACTATGCGCTGTGTCCAAACAGATGGGCGAGCTGGCGTTAAACCATTCGGAAGGCTGCCTGCACAGAGAAGATCGTGGCCCCAGGCTGCTGACCCCGAGCTCCGTATGGGACGTCCTACAAGAGCTCAGATGTCAGAACCACGGGCGTCGGGGTATCATCATTTGAGTTCGGCGGCCATGCCAGTCAGCAATATACTTGCATGCGAATGCCGCGATATTAGAGAACGGTCGTCTAGTGGTATCGTTTGTTTCCCACTGACGCAGTCTTGAGCACGAAAGAATAGAATTCGAGCACATGTCTCCTCGTAGACGAGTCCATGTCTGTTGTTTGGCTGGCTTGGCCAGTATGTTCGCGCACATCGGTTCCATGGGCTTGATTAGCCCTCCGACCAGGTTCTGGTGGGGTGATTTTTGACGGCGGCCTTGTCTTGCTCTCCGGAGGGAGCCGACTTTCAGTGTAGATCCAGACGCCTGGACACCGGATGCCAATATAGGAAAGTGTGATGCCGATCTCTTATGAGCTATTGTAAAGTCACAGCTCCTCAAGTTGCGCGCTGACCGCCCCGCAATACGGCGTGCATTCGCATTGAGTCTGCTCTCTCGCCATTGGATACATATGTGTTATCTGGGCATTCTGGCCATGGTTCAGCAAGAAGGCGGTTAGCCATACCGCATTGCTGTTCCAATAGCCTTGGTTGACTGCCACGCTTACTCGTATACTTGCAAGTTGGAGGAGGAAGGCTAGCAAGGCAGTGGTGAACCGGGAGCCGAATCGTCAGCGGCCTAGAGAGAAGCGGGCCGCGTGATGTCTCACAGACAGGCGGAGGGCTTCGTGGTACGAATTGGCGAAATATTCTGGAAGCAAAGACCATCTTTCCACTTGAGAGCACCCTGCAGCCAGCCTTCAGCCGCATGGCCGAAAGACCGGCGTTTCGAGTTAAAGGAGATGTTGTTCCAGAGGTGGGGCGAGACGCGAGCCGCTGAGAGATCCGTCTTGGTGTAATACAGAATCCCCATCTTCATCCACAAGACAGTGCTTCGTACGGAGTACTTTGATATGGCTCGTACCCACACAAAGTCTCCTCGGAGCACAGGCCAGTGTAAAACATACTCACCCAACTCTCCGCCCTCTGGAGAGTGTCTGATAGATAACCCTGAAATGTTTCAGCATGGCTCGTCATTATCCAGGCTATAACATGCTATTCCAAAGCTCTTGACCCGAGGGCGACATCATCTGTGGTATGAGACATGCTCGTCGATATCATCTGTGGTTTTTTGTCCCCCTTGCACTCCGTGATAGCCGAGTTCATAAACTACAACATCGTCTCAATGAGCGGTCGAGACACGCAAACAAGGCCTGCTGCATGGCTCGAAAGAAGGAGCGGGAGAGGAGGCCGCCATGTCGCTGCGAATTCTTGATTCGTGGGCAAAAGTTTTCAAGATACCAGGGGGGTTGCCTAGACGGGTTGAGCAAGAAAGATGGAGGGACGAATTGGTGATGTCGACCCCGGCTCGGTGATTCGCCTGCAGCTGTGCAGATCACTACTGACATTGCTGAACCCACTGCTCCATGGCGATGACGAAGTACAGGCACTGGTAGCGCTCGATTTGATCATTAGTGGCTGCGCACTCGTCCATTTTCGACACTGGATTGCGGGCTTTTTGGGGGTGTGAGCGTGCTGGTTTGCTGTGTTCTCCGTACTGTAGACTTGATTTGAGCTAGGTTCTCGCACGAGGCTAGCTGGCAGATCACTGGCGAGCTAAAGAGGCCAGAACCAAGACAGCGCGATTGGCACAGACATCTCAAATGCCGCCGTTGATTGGTATGACGCACCGTAGACTGAATGTAGACCGCAAGATGAGGCGTCTGCAGTTAATCCGGATGAAGTCCAAGCGCCAAGTGCGGAGAACTTGGAACTACTGCTTAAAACATTCACAGGAGTGGGAAAAAGCACGAGTCAAGACGGTAAATGGTGTCAATATTCAAGGTTGTTGCTCAGGTACTCGTACAGAGTACAGAGTACATTTCAGTAGTATCTCTTTTCTAAGAGCCAGGCCTGCCTTCCCATTGCTGCCACAATATTGCAGGTGCAGGTGCAGGTGTCATATCATGCTCATGCCTGTGGTCCTTTGTACCCAATACAGTACGAGTACCTTGGCAGTCTGCGGGTGAAGGTGCTGGAGGTGCTGCAGTACGAGTATCTTTTGGCGGATCACTCGTACGAGTTGAGTGCTTGTACAAGTGCCCAGTCCGGTACGGGACTCCGCGTGCCTGCTGCCTTGACCGAAAAGTGACGAGTCGGCGCCTTCCTCCACGTGCGGTCTTGCCAACCCTTCAAGTGCAAGATGCTCCGTCTGTAAGTACCTGGTCCTTGTCCGTATCATGTATCATGTATCATGCCTTACTGTACGTGCTAGCTCGGCATTGACTGCCTCTATTACCGAAGTGTCATTACGAATTTGATGCTGCGAGCTCCGATAACAGTCTAAGGTGCTGTATCGCTTGGGTTCCGTTCCGTGGAACCCTGCAAATCTGTGCTGATGGCCGTCAACCACGCAACCCTGCGGCATCTAAGTAACACTCCGCAGGTGCCGGGAGCCTGCTGATATGAGCTTCTACCTGTAAGGTACATATGCCAAGCGCATGGTACTGCTTACCGACCATGTACCTCGTGCAGGCACTCGCACTTTCGCGCCTGAAGAAGCGCGTCTAAAAAAGAAAATACTATGGAAGGAAGCAGGAGCAAGTCCCGGGAGGAGCCTTCTCGAGGCCCAGGGTAGGTGTGATCGCGAGAGCGGGATGACGTTGACTCTGCGGTGGGACTTTTCATTCCTCTTGTAGGAATCTGTCCTGCTCTCTCCGACAGGGGCATTACAGGAACAGACAAAATTAGCAGGTATCCAGACAGTCACAGAATTCAGAGCACCTGCGACTCCATCCTCGTATAACAAACCGCAGACATCTTGACAGCAAGAATACAGCCACAAATCCAACCATCAAGAAGCGATGGTAAAGCAGGGAGACAGAGACACAGACAGACGAGTGCTGTACCGTACAGTACGTGAGTCCTCAGAGTCAGACTTAAGCAGCACAAACCGTGTTTCAGCAGCCCCAGTGCGGAATACAAGACAATACGCTTGGATGCTGATATTCGTGACAGATGAAAAGCAGGGGACCTGCTGAACTTTCGATACAGGAAAGGCCTCTACTGCTAGTGCTGCACATACCCTTGATTCCGTCTCGTTTGCTCATCGGGGACTGCTGGATGGCCCCGACATCTCCTGCCGCGTGGTTCATTTCACAGTCCTTGGGATTTGGTCAGTTTTCATATTTCGCTAGTAACATTCTCGGCGTTGTTGCCCAGCTACGACTGTGAATCCATTTGCGCGGCCGCTTCGACGTACCTAGATTGCCCTTGTGGATACGGAGGGTGGTGTTCCAGGTCGATACTAGCAATCATCATCCTCATCGCCGCCGCCAGACACCACGCGATGGACACCGTGTCACTTGCAGCAATGACACGGAGTACGCACTATCCATACCATGATAGCCCACAATCGATACTACTCTACCACGGCGTCCCCTTGATGCAGCAGCCTGGACGGAGTAGTCCGAGCGGATATGCGAGCTAATTACGACTTGCCCTCGATTCTGCACGTCGCACCGAGCGTACCATGTTTTCGGGCTCGCAGAAACTTTCGGTCAATCATCAACCCGTTGAGTCTTTTCCGTGCAGCGCCTCGCATACCACCTCAGGCTATGATATGATATACGCGTATCCAAGGAAATGCATCCTTAGGCCTTGACAGCTGTTGTAGATGTTTTGAAATCGCCATGTCGTGAGATTTGAAAAGCATCTCCTTACTCAAGAGCACGCAATCTGTTGCTGTTCTCGGTCTTCGGAAAAGAGCTAAACGAAAGCTCTCGGATCAATCTTGGTGCTATCTTTCATGCTAACCTTTTTCTCCGCCCTCGCCATAAATGCCCCATGCTCTGGCTCCCTTAGCATTGGCTCAGTCTAGTCGCCACAGAGCCCGCTCTCATCTAGGGACTCCATTTTACGAGCGTGTGCTCCGTACGGTAGCAAGAACCTCCTTGCAGCACGAAACACAAGTGAATGTGCAATCTTCCGGAGACTCCCGATCTGTTGCTGTACCAGGATTGCGCCACAAGTTGTTTCGCTCATGTTTGTTGTACAGTACATTGCCGCAGAGCCGCCACGGAAGCCGAATTCGATGGTTAGGGTCGATTCAAGTGTTCTGTTTGGCTCACCAAGACCCGGCACCCGGGATTCACCTCCAATCTGGCGCCTCGGGCACTACTCCAGAGTTACACAGCATGCTATGCAGTAGGTCATGAAACCGCTTTTGCAGCCGCTCGATGCGGGGTTATTCTCAACGACCTCAGTCATGTTCTTGACCGTCTTATTTACTTCATCTCTGATTTGCAAATCTAAATCATTCCTTTGGACGGAGAAGAGAAGGAGTTTCACAGAGAGAGACAGAGACAAAGCGAGGCCAGGGACAAATAAGCCCATGCATGGTACCAGAAGAAAGAAGGAGGGGAGACCAACAGTCAGGAAAATCCGGAAAGCTACTTCAGTCCCGACAGCCGGCCATCATCCTTGTTCATCTTTCCGCACGAGTGAGGACGATAAAGCACGGGGGAATGGAGGATGTAGTACATTTGATAAGTACACTCGCACGGGAGCACGGAGTATTTTCAACATTACTCGTATTACAGCCGGCGGCTCCCTCGGCTCCAAACCGAATATTTACTCCACAGCCTGAAAGCAGTGGCTTTCGAGATTCGTAACCTCTCGGCGCCTTCTGCGGATACATCCGTGCGATTGGCGCCCACGCGCGGTGTGGCATCGACTGTACATGTTTGAACCAACCACCATCTGCATGCACACGCACAAGCTTTAGGGCTTGATGCTTGATACTGTCTGCTCTTCTTCGGGATGCTCTGCCTGCTTCAAGGGCAACATGCAGGGTTGTCCTATTCGGACAGCGTCATTCCATCATTCTTCTGGTCTGCTTCCTACTGCTACTCTATCGCTCCCGTCAGGATCACAGCCGGCGTTTCGGGGAACGTCCTCGAACTGGTCAAGTCCCTGGAGTCGCCCACCATCTGTTGGCGGCAACTACTGGAGTGCAAGCCAGTGTAGTGGTGACCTGGTCGCTTCTGACGCCACGCGCCTGATCGCTAGAGCCAGTAGTAGGGCAAATGCAAGCCTAATTTCATGCGAGGACCCCGACTTTTGTCTTCTTTCTGAAGGTGAGTTCTTCAAGCTAGCATAGAGCCACACAGTGCGCTATTCCATCCGTTTTTAACCAGGCGAGGGATGGTTTAGCTGTGGATTCAACTCTCGCCCCGGCTCGAGCCACGACAGGGGGGATCCTCCGTCCTTGTCGGAAGTGTTTGTTCAAAGTTCGGATTGTGTGTAAGAGCGAGTGCCTCACAACCACGGCGGAAGAATCCGTACTACTTTGCGGGGTTGCCACTAATAGTATCTCCCACTCGTCATGCGGGCACACCAGAGTCGTCTTGTACAGTACCAATGTTCCAGAACATTGAAGTTGAGAGACGCCAAAGGTTGGCTAGAGAGTTTTGTTCCACATCCGCCACACTGAAATGACGGCACCGTCGACACAAAGGCAGAAAATAAGCTGGAGTATGAATCGCGGCAATTTAACGGGGACCACCATGTACGAGAACTGCTCGCTCGCGCTGGCCCCCCCAAGTTTACGGCTAGTATTGCGATTATTGTCTGAGTGGTACGAGCATTTTTATCAGATTTTCCTGGAGGGGACCTCGGGCCACGCGGCATGCAAGCGACATGATTGTCCGCCGAGCAAGCATCTGGACAGCGTCCAAGCAAACGCGTGTGGATATGCGGTGTGCCCCGTACCAGGCACAGAACAGTAACCGGATATCTCACTAGTGCGGCCATGTTCCCCAAGAGCAAATCTTCTCTGGAGACTAGGGTGGCCAGTCGGCATCGAGAAGAAAAAAATGGCTAAAAAGCTTACCACCCCCTGTCTACGGAGCACTGGTGCACATCATGTCCCGAAATAGGCGGCTTCGGCCCCAGAGGGAGCCACATGCCGTGTGAAGCTTGGCGGAAATGGTGGGTGGATGGTCTTAACACGCCTCTTTTCGCTCTGCATCTTTCTTAGAGAGGTATGTACAAGGCCTGCTGTTGATGAGACGCGAGGGTATCCTTACCATGGTTTTATGGTTCGTTAATTTCACCTAGAATCTGTCGCAGAGATTACAATATTGCCATCTGCATGCCCAGTCGTCTGTCGGATCGGACTCGCCGTTTGTTAACCATCCTAACTGGTTCGTTGTGCTCGTACAAACTTTTTGTTCGCCTATTGCCGCCTTGGGTGGCGGGGGTTCAGGGTGGCCTTGACGTTTCAAGGTATGCCTGGAGATTGCGAACAGAGCTATCTCTCCAGTTTCTATTAGTAGTTTGATTTCTTCTCCTGTTGCGGATCTTCACCGAGAACATGATTCGAATTCCTACCCAAGAGAGGGCCTGGGCCGACTCTTGTTCCTGAGACCAGAAGACAGGACAACGATGGATGGCTACACTACCTCTGAGTGATCAACTGCACAGCCAAAAAGAAACGAAGAATAGAAATGCCCAAAGAGAGGCTGGACAGGGAACGGCAAGTCAGTGTACAAGTGCTCGTATGTGGTGGTTCGCGGCGCGGCATGACATATGACCAGAGAGAGACCCGGTAGCAGGCCCGATTGATCACGACCGGGGTGCTGCCGTCCCTGGAGTCAATGCGATGCTCCATGGCTAGTCGAGCAGCCCAGCTGGAGCTCGAAACACATTAGCGGGCTTTGGCTGATCTCGACTGCCCTAGCCGGTCAATTTCTAAAGGGTGTGGCCTTACCAGCCCCACGTCTGCCAATCCAGATATATTTCCGAATCTGCTTTAATGGGCGGAGAGCGACGGCGGATGACGGATGAGCACATTGACTGATACAGACACATGGTTGTTGTACAGTAGAGTAACCCGCTTGGGGCCGATATACCTGCATCAAGTCGCCGCCTCCTTCACACCCCTCCGCCTTGTTTCTACTCGCACTTCCTTCACATACCAGGCCTGCTTTCCCTTCTGCGGCATTGCTTGCATCTCGGCAATCACAGCCACTGTCGCAGTCGCAGACTTAAAATCGCCAGCAGGTCGACATCCGGCTCCAGACTCCAGCGTCCACCGTCATCTTCAGCATCGCGCAAAGCTTGGTCCCGGGCGCTCGGCTCAGTACCGCTTGTTTCACTTGTTCGAGCGCAGACCGCGTAATCGCCATCGTGACCCCAATTGGCACATGCCAGATGCCGGCTTGCGATCCCAGCGACAGCGTCACTAAACGGGAGGGCTGCCGTGGGTTTTCCGAGCTGGATATTTCAACTGCAGCACCGCAACTGAACTTGGATATAGACTTGCTTTGGTCCCGTATCACGACACTACACGAGACCAGAATCGACCAAGGCGCACTCCTTGTACAGATCTGCTCATAGTGCGAGGCGTTGTTGGCTATTCTCCCCCTCCAGAAAGCACCTGCTTGTTTCTTTACTTAGCCTGCCGTTCTTTTCCCTCCACCTCCCCAACTTTCCCATCTCTCTATCCCCCCCATACTCGGCGCAACCGGTAGAGCAGATCCATTGGTTCCAGAAGGAGTCCAAGGCTGGCGTAATACAGATCCTCTCGAACGCGGCACCCCAAGCCGCGAGTCCATCCCGTTAGTGCCGAGACTCCGATCGGTTGGGTCGCTCAACTGCCTAACGCAACACCGATTTAACTCTACGTCGGTGATTCAACAACGACACATCTGTTGACGCTGCAAGCTGGTGATTGGTGTACTCGATCAAAATACACCGAAATCATGGCAGAAACGTCGCACAACCCGTATCCGCGATCTCCCAATCCCTCCACCAGGTCGTACGATTCGTCATCTGTCTCGTCCGCAACGTCGCCTCGGCCTCCTTCGCGGTACCTGGGGAGTATGCTGAATGCGACAGGAAGACCAAACCCGACACCACCCCAGCCTCTTGGTATGCCTACGTTGCCCCCCGTGAACCAAGGCTTTCCGCCTTATACGCCCATGCCACCAACCTCCATCATGGGCCGCGAGTCTGTTGCCTCTACCGACTCCCTGGTAAGCAGTCAAGGCCCTGGTGGCTCCCAACTGTCGGGAACTCCCGGTGCGCAAGGACAAAAGAGGGCCTACCGGCAACGACGCAAAGATCCCAGCTGCGACGCATGCCGGGAGAGGAAAGTCAAGTGCGATGCGACGGAGACGACTAGCTGTTCCGAATGCTCCAGTCGCAACGTCAAATGCCAGTTCACCAAGGAAACCAATCGAAGGATGTCTTCCATCAAGCAGGTGCAAGATCTGGAGAAGCAGATTGAAAAGGTCAAACGGGACAACAACAACTTACGCCGAATGTTGCAGGATAGAGATGGCTCTATGGACATTGACGTCGAATCTAGAGAGCGATCATCCTCTCAGTTACCGCCCCCCATCGAGTCCGAGAGCAGGCCGCGCAAGAGACCGCAGCCAGTTCCTGACCTCGCTCTGGCAAGGACGAACCTACGAACGTTTTCAAAGGGCATTTGGAAACCTCCGGCGCAGCACCGACTACCGGCGCCGGCACCCTTTGATGCACCCGTGCCTGAGTTGCCTCCCCGTCAGGTGGCAGAACAGCTGCTAACCACCTACTACGCTTCTGCGCACACAATGTTTCCCATCATTCATTTACCAACCTTTAAAGCCTTGGTTGACGACTTGTACCGAGCAACTCCGCCTCGCATACCGCCGGGGTTCTTGTGCCTATTCTTTGCTGTTTTAGCAACTGGTAGCTTGTTTACCGCCGAAGTTGCTGCATCAGCCGCCACCTATTTCCGACCATCCGAGCTGTTAGAGTCGGCGCGAAAAGCCATGGATCCTTGGTGTAATCATCACACTCTCGACGACGCAAGAGCTCTTATTCTTATTACCATTTGTCTGAACGAGATGAATCTGAAATCAGCAGCATGGAGTTTCTTGGGCAATGCAGTACGTGTTGGGCAAGACCTTGGCCTCTACCTAGATACGGAAACATGGCCTGTGGTGGAAGGTGAGATGCGCCGCAGGACGTGGTGGGCGATTTATATCCTCGACAGGGTCATGGCCACCGAGATGGGCCATCCATTTCTTATTGATGATGCCGACTGCAGCGTTGCTCTGCCCGCCGCTGTGGATGACCAATACATTGAAGATGATGGCATGAGAGTCCCCAGTGGAGCTGAGCCGTTGACTCACTCTCTCTTGGCTGTTATTCACGTCGTCAGGTCCTACACTTCGATTGTGAAGGCAACAGAGTCTCCCGCGATACCGCCTACGCAGCTTGCCGGCTTCGACGCTCATTTCAAAAAATGCCTAAACACATTCCCTCCAGCTTGTGATCCTGTGAGCACCGTGGCTTTGGCACCTCACTTCTTGGCGCCTCTCACTTATTTATTCCATGCGCGGCTAATTCTTCACCGCCATAATATTAACCCCAGCTGTGATGTTGATAACCGCCTCGCAGCCATTGAGAGCTGTATGCACATTGGTATAGAGACGGCATCGTTGCTTAACAGAACAAGCTCTCCAGCAGATGGAGCCACCTCTCTTTTGACAGCTCATATCTTCCGCTGTGCCTTATTCCTGCTCCTAACAGGATGTTTGGATCACGCCATTACCTGTATTCGAGCTCTAGCAGCAATTGACGCGCGGCGCGATGTAGCTACTGCTTGCGGGAGATACCTTTCCTTCTTTACATCCACCTTGAGTGTGAAGCGAGCTGAATATTCAAGTCGCATAGCTCGAACAACTTCGCCTCATGCTTTCTCCAGTGCGCGATCGCCTGTGGACCCTTCCACCCTTTTGGTTTCATTGGCTAGAGATGAGGAACTTTTGGCTTACGTCTCATCCGACCTCCATGCCTCACCATCAAGATCTTGGGTCTGGACCGAGGGATATGATCGTGATTACCTCCCTCCCAAGCCAGATGCTGCTGCTCCATCCGGCGGGCTCGGACACGCACTTTTCAGCTCAGCAATGAGAACTGGTCTCAGTGAAGAGGAGCGTAGGGAGTGGGGTGGATGGACTCAACTAGAGACGACGGTTCGAGGGCTGGGATCGACTCATGCGATGAGCAGCAACTGGACAACCCTCCCCCCTCCTCAGGTCAAGAGAGAATCTCCAACGCCTGGCATCCCCAGCATTCAGCGACTCTCAGAGGCCCCTCGGTACACGGCCGAAGTTCCAAAATATGGCAACGAACCATCGAGACCCGCGGCTAGCCCCGCTGGTAGAGATAGATTGAGCATTGCGAACATTATATGATGACGACGACCATGACGACGAGGATAGAGATTTTTGGGAACTCGGAAATGATACACGAAATCTGGGGTGACTCAATGGTCGCTTTCTTTCTTTTTTTACTTTTTTTTTTCTCAGTTCCCCTTCTCTGTTGTTGTAATCTCTGATGTTGGGTAATAAGGGGGGCATGACGGCTCGCTTTTTGGACCTTGGATTGTTCTCATCGTTTGGATTAGGAAAAAAAAGTGGTCGAATAACGGCATTTGATACCAAGCACTCTTACACATACCCATGGAACTAGCGATTTGTTTTCATTTATTTTCGTTTTTGCTTTTTTTTTTGTACACGGATTAGCCGGTGAAGACTTATATACCAAATTTCCTTCAAATGTCTTTTTTCTTCTTTCCCCATTTTCTCTTTTATACATGAGTCTTTTGAACGCTGTCAAATACGGACGCAAGAGTAGGAGATACCACCTGAGCCTTTTTTTTGCTTTTTCTTTTTTCTACCTTCACCCTTGATTTTCTTGGGGTCGTCTGTCTTTTGTTACTTTCCTCACTCTCTCCATTTTATGATGTCACATTTGCCTGAAAGAACGCAAACGATATAATACTTTACATAGCATCGACGTTTGTGTTCGATAGCAGAGATAATTCCAACTCTACTTATGCCTCCCATCCCATTGCCCACAATGCCATGTCTTACAATGGTCTTCAACTATTAGAGTAACATCTGTCCGTAGATGAAAAAGGGGTAGTAATCTCGCCGTGTCTCCTCCTCACCTTGGCCCTCCATCAAATTGCAACTTTGCAAATTTCTCCTGCAGTGTATCTCGCAACAACCCACCGTCATCAATATACTCGGCCAAATGCATGGCCTTGAGAGCCCAGCGGTGACAAGGCTCTTCTTCCCCACGAGCGTAATAGTCGATGGCGTGGTTGAAACTCGTGGCAACGAGCCACTCCAATTCTGCAGACGGCAGCTGATTTCCCGTCTGTCAAACAAACGTTAGTTATATGCTACTCATGTACGATGCATCTTTCATAAAGAGTGAAAAGTACGGGCTTACTTCTTTTCCCTCGCGGGCTATTTGTATAGCTTGATCCACAAGCTGAAGAGCCGCGGTATCGTCCAGCCCCAGAATCGCTTGAAACATACAACGAATGTATTTTGCAAGTTTCTCATAGTCAAACTCTTCCAGCTCAAAAATCTCATTGATGATGAGGCGCATGGTCGAAAACAACGCTAGAGTTCGAAACGTCAGCGTCGTCTCTCAATAAAGGGGCTAAACAGATAGCCATATATCTCTAACCTTTTCCCGGAGCTTTGCTTCTCAGTACGCAGTCTCCCATCGCCTTGTACATCACCTCGTCGCGGCACGGCTTTGCCTTGCGGACAATCTCGTTCAAGCCATCCCAATCTCTAAGCACGGTGGCAGCTTCAAAGTCGAAAACAAACAATGTCGATAATTTTGCGATCAAATCTGCGGCGGTACTTTCATCCATTATTTCATCCGTATCAGTCTCTAATATTGCATAGAACTTTTCCACGTGATGTCTACCTTGGAGGTAATACTGCAACTGCTCTTCCACTCTATCCTCTTTCCTTGCGAGCGAGACTAATGCCGCAGCAATGACAAAGTGGCAGCGCAAGGCCATCATGGCTATATCAGTGGCCTCAGATGAAGGTAGATCCTTGGGATAACAAGTCGAAAAGGCCAGACACGTTTTAAATATTCGGATGATGTGAAAGAGCTCCCATGTATCGCATTTTGCAACACCCATATTGTATGCATTTTTTCGGAACCAGTGTAGCTCGGGTACTGTAAAGACTATGTTTCCCACGTAATCTTTGGGATGCTGGTTCGCCTGTTCGGCAGCTATGGCCATGACATTAGCAATCACTTGATGGAGCACCTCGCATATAAATACCTTTCTCAAATATATGGCACAAATCTTCGGCATATGCAACGCTATGAGAACCTGCCTCATCCTCGTTACCCTTTTCTTCAATCAAATGGATGAGACGAATCGAGCAGCGCAGTATTGACGTTAGATTGCTTGGAGTTTCTTGTTCAGTCGTCCAACTCTCGATGATGGCCTGTAGGGCTGTCAGAGTACACAGTTTGTCACCCGCTTGTTGTGCTTCTCTAATACAGGCGTACAGCACGTCGCGTCCTTGTGGACTGTCTGAAAGTCTACTGAGGTGCCTGATGCTCTCGGAGCCAAGCTCATGGTCCCAGTCAATGAGAGATACTTTGAACGCCAAGTATCTGGTTAGAATGTGATTTTTAGAGTTCTCTGACATGGAATGTAAAATCTGTCGAGCCTTTTCGGTATCATTGCTTCGTAAAGCACAAATGACAAGTTTTCTGCTGAATTTGCCAAGATTGGCCTCGCCACTGCTCATGAATATTCTGTGCAGGGCAATTGAGCACCATGCTTCTGCAGCTTCATAGTTTTCGTTAAAAAGTATAGAGTCTATTTTGCTCCACATGATCTTCTGTCCAATTAGTACAGGCATATGAACTTGATGCAGGAGTGCTGCGTTCTTCAACTTACTGAATGCGCTGCGCCAGCAACATCACACTCCAAAGGCTCAGAAAGAGCATCATTCACCTTGTCTAAGAGTTTTTGAAGATCCGACAAAGCTTCAATAGAATTTGTTTCATCAACAGTGCTCATCCATATCCTCCTAACAACAGTTTTTTCAATCCATTCGCTCCTTTTTGAAGATATAATGTGTTGTAGCAAAAGTTCATCCAATAGCCCGCGGGCTAACCGATGGTTCTTTTCTCTCAGAGATTTGATGTGATGCAAAAGAAAGTAAAAAGAAGCGTCGGAATAGTCAAATGATCGAACCATCCGATGCAGAACACTAGAATAGGCGTCGATATCGAAAATTTCCCCAGGAGCTTTCTGCAAAAGCTCAAGGCGCCAGTGCAATACAAGGGGCTTGTCTCCAATCTCAGACTCGATATATTCGATCAAACTGTTGGCCTCCTGAACACACTCTGGGGAGCTAATATCAAGGAGTCCCCGGACAAGGCCTTGACATATGGCTAATCGCAATTCCAGCCCCTTACTTGAGAGCTGATCCAGTGCCTGATGGTTGATAATATCGTAGGCGCGTTTCAGCCACTTGACCGCCATACTGTGATCTCCTTTCGAGGCAAGATCAAAACCAATATGTTGTAAAGTATCAGCTATTATCTCAGCAGACCTTGGGTCCAGCGTTGGTCGAATGGCATCTATCTTGCCAAACATGTGCTCCGCAACGTCAAGCCTATCTTCTTTCCATGACTCTCCAACTTGTCAGAACATTGAGGTTCGTCAAGCTACTCCATGGGCGAGTACTCACCAGAGCTGTTCTCATCGCCAAGTATTCTGCGTCAAGTTTCGTCCGCTCACTCTGCTCACGAGGGTCCGAAGCGTCAAGCGGGGCAGCTTTGAGCTTTTCCATCAGTTCCGCAGTTTTCTGAAGCGCCGATCTAGCTGAATTCAAATCGGAGCCTTCTACGCAATGCTTGCCGAGCGTCAATGACAGACTCATCAAGTACGCAATCTCTGCCCCCGTATCTTCCTTGGCTCTGCCCGCGCTTCGACCAAGCTCCAGCATAGAATAGGCAAGCGACCTTGCTTTAAGGAGCAACTTGGCTTTCTCTATGGAATCGGATGTATTTCGTTCTCTCTTCAATCTCACACAGAGATTCCACAAATCTCGTCCATGTCGTTCAACATCTTTGGCTAATTTCGGCGGCAAGGGACCTGAGGAGCCCGACGGCGCTGCATTGTGAATCAGCTGAACATGGTGGCTAGTATCCGCGAGGAGGAGATCGATTTGTCTCCCATCGAGAGAATCCGAAAGCTTGGACTGAAGCGTGGCTGTGAACTCTGCATCCACAGCATCGTTAGAAACCATGCTGAGGACTACCAAGAGGATAAGGTTGCCTACCAACAAATGAGCGAGCCTTTCTAATCCTGCCAGCGGAAGCAAGATCATCAGGCGCCATTTTGACACGATCGAATAGCGAAAAGCTGATGGGAGCCTGAAGACGAAGGACGAAGGACGAAGGATGTTATAGAGGCGCAAGTGAGGTGTAATATCGAGAAAACGGAGGGAAAAGAGGAAAAGAAAAAAAAATTGAGGAGGAAGGCATTCCCATTGCATCAAATCTTCAATATGCACCTGCCTCATCACACACATAGGTACCTCAGTAGAGGTACTAAGGTGCCAGGAAGTACCCGAGTACCTCAGACTCAATGAATTAACTCGACCAATCTCAAAGATGAATCATCCGTAGGTAGTAGCAATTATCCAACATTAATCGAAAAGACTACCGTATGCCTAAGTAGGTATGTACCTCACAGCTCTAGCAATATAAAAGAAACACACACACAAAGACAAGAAATCCAACTTCAACAACACACCCAACTCTCTCTCCTCCAACAACAAAACTTGGGAATCTAAAACACTCCATGAAGAACAAGAAATCAGAGAAGAATGAAGGACTCGAAGGTGACAAAGAATGAAGGGGGACACAACAATAGCAATAACCCCCGTGTACAATATTTCGGGCAAAGACGACGAAGAGAGACGAAAAGGGGGAAGCAACTCGACGCAGTTCCAACGCCGTCCATCATGCCCTATTAACCTTATAGTTATAAAGAAAAAAAGACCCATCCCTGATCCAAACTTTTTTGGTTGGTTTATATAAAGAAACCAGTTTTCCGCACCCCGTGCCCAAGTAAGTCTCCTGCATCTTCCCCCCTTAAAAACTCACACAAGCGATACGCGTTTTTTTTCGGTCATTAATCAGATAGGCATAAAATATCTTCACTGTACAGGAGGATCGTGTGGTAAAAAGTTGCCAACAATCAACGCAGGCCTGTTAGAAATATTGGGGTCAGTCTCTCGCGCCACCACTGAGTGAAAGGGTCAAGCCATTCAATATGGGTAACAACTCACAACTTATGCTCATCGCGGCGGATTGTAAAGGAGAAGCAGCACTTGACAATAGGATGATCTGATGAATCGCTGGGATTCTTGAGCGAGCACGCCGTCAATAACGTATCATGCGCTGGGTCAAAGGCAATGGTGCCAAATTCTTCCCAATATCTAACCATCGACTCCTCGGTGAGGATCTCGTGGAGTGCAATCTTGCCCTGTACAGGGAAAAAAAAGACATCTGTTAGCGCATCACACATTTGCAGAACGTGGAAAGGAATGGGGAAATACTAACATCTCGCAGCTGATCCACAGGCACATTGATCAACTCGGCCATCTCCTTATTTCCTCGGAAAATCTCCCCCGTCCGCCTCCAGCAGCACGCCGGTACAGCCATACTGGCAAACACCCGGTCGTAGTCCATCAGCTGTTTCTCAAACCACATCTCCACGTATACCAGCTGCATGTCCGTCAACCCTTGCGCCTTTTCTCTAAACTTGGGTCGAAACTGGTTAATGGTCCGCAAAATCTTCTGTTTAGATGTGGACGCGATGTGCCCGTCCAAGTACTTGCCCAGCCGCGCATAGCCTTTGATATAGTTGAACGGCTTGAGCAGACCGGCATCGTACTTGGCCTTGAGCACGCGAGACATTCGTTCTTCTGGGTTGTCGTTTCCGGAAGGGTCAGCTGCCTGGAGGTAGTATTCTCGAGTCTTCTCCTTGTCAGATCTAGTCATTGACTTGTTATCAAAATTTGAAGGCGGCAGCATGGACCCTGGCACATGGCCCGCTGATACAGAGCCGCCCGTCAATCCATTGCTGTTGCCAAAGCCAGAGAGCATCTCCGACGGACCCCCTGGCCGATTAAAGGCCGAGTTCTGTTGAGCTTCGACGCCACCCTCGTCAAGGATGCTATTGTGCAAAAAGTCGTTGAGCAGGTTAAACTCGTGAGTGACGTCGGCACCAATCAGGTAGTTGGGATTATAGGTATTCATATCATGGTAGTTTTGCGCGGTCAACCAAGCGTCCGAGAAGCCGGCAACTACTCCATCGTTAGCCATCCAGAGCATCATGTTGGTGGCCGGGGGGATACTGGGGTAGTATCGGAGAAAGACCAAGGCGATCGGGGGGAGGGGTCGAATCTCGTTTTGGAAGAGCTTACATTGATTCGCGTTACCATTGTTATTCAACGCGTTGGCCTGCAGGCCTGACGAAGCGTCGGGTTGCACAAGGGATAATGGGTTGGCCTGCCCAAGCACGCCTCCAGCCCCGATGGCCGAGTTTGCCCTCTGCCTCGCGCCATCGAAGGTCGGGGGAGGGCCCATGGCGCTGGATATGGAGCTATGGCCTACGTCGGACTGGGACATGGTGTCCGATTCATCTACGGACGCTGTAGATGCAGTTTTGCTGACAACCGTCTTCTTCTTGGGATCTGACTCGCGGGGCTCATCGTGGCAGAGATGGCCAATATTTCGCTTAATGCATCTCGTACATGGACGCTCCTGACCACAGCATTAGCACATCCACAATGTAGAGCAAGGGAAGAGGTGGGCAGAGACAAGGAGGGTCTGGACCCATCCGTGAAGCTGCGGCAGAGGAGAAGCAGGATAGATGCCGTGTGGAGGATGTACTTACGAGATCGCATGTCATGTGCTACTCGCGTCAAATTGAATCAGTCAGCCACAAGATCTTTGATTTACACATAAGGGGTGTGGGTAATGAATCTCAAAGATGTCTTCTTCTTCATCTGCTTCTTCTTTCTTTCTTTCATTGTCTTCTCTTCTTTCCCCCTTTTCCTCCAGGCAGTATATGGGACGTCTCATTTTCTAAAGCGGGCCAGACTTACAGATCTGCGACAATACACGCAAGCTGCAACGGTAGAGGGAGAGACACGCAGCTAATCGTTAGTCCATGCTGCATACACACTCGACACTTGCTCTTCCAAGGTCACTGGCCGAATGAATCGAACTGAACAATGAGGGGAAAGATGGGGGGAAAGGGAGGGCAGAAGGCATGAACGGGGGCAGCACAGCAACTGCACAGCGACCATTGGTGTCCTCTGCCCTCTCAGATTTTGGCCCGCAAGAACGGGGAACGGGAGGGAGGGTTCAAGCAAGTTCTGCGTACCATGGTTAACCTTGCGTCTCTTCTTGGGATTCTTGCCAGCGCCACGACCCTCGTGGTCCTTGTCGCGCTCGGCCGCATCGCCTTTGGCCGCCATCTTGCTTCGCTCCACCACCTTGCTTCCCTTGGCATCCATCGCACCCGGCGCCGTGGTGGTGGTGGTAGTGGTGGCAGTGGCCGTAGCACCGGTAGCCTTCCGCTCGCTCATTGCTGTTGTGTACGCTCAATCTTTTCTCTTCCCCCCCAGTGGTTCCTTCTTTTCCAGTCCCGTTGGTTTTTCTTCCGTCTCTCTCTCTCTTCTCTCTTCGCTATACTCTCATCTCCCGATTGCTCGGCCTCCCATTGGATCTGTCTGCCTCGGGAAGGGTTACGCAAACGTCCAGATTGCAGATCATCGAACGGGAAAATCGTCCCAGCTTTCCGGCTCGCCTCAGACGCTTCCCGATGGCGCAACTAGCATGCCCGAAGCTGTGCAGCCCTCTTTGGCCCCTCAGCAGGCAAGGCAGGAAGCAAGCTTAAGCGCAAAGGCCGGGTCTCCCCCGTCTCTCTCTCTTTTCGCCCGCGCAAAAACGGAAGAGGTCGTGTGAGGGCCAGACAAACCCGCCCGTCTCTGTCCGTGGCCGGATATCGTCTCTGGATCGCTTGAGATGGCGGAATCAGGGCCGGACGCGGGCTCTGCCAGGCAGGAATGGGATGCAGAGGCAGAGTTTGGCCAGCAAAACAAGAATCGAGTTGAGCACGAGAGCAAAACGCATCAGCAGGAAGCGCAAGTGCTGCTTTGAGGCACCGGCAAGTTCAGCTGGGCCCTCCCTTTTGGTGGGGACCTGGCAACTGGAGCCAGTGGACCGAGCCTTTTCGCCTTGGCGGCCAGCGCTAGCCCGGCCAGTTGGGTACCTGCGCCAGAAGGATTCCAACGGATCAATGGGCTGCTACAGCAGTCGGCAAGGCCTGTAACGGCGCCTGTAACCGTTCTACTGTATAGCGGTACAGGGAAGAGGGGGGCTTAATATCGCCCAACTGCTCATTCGCTGCATTCACACACACACACATACCAAGTATTCGGAATAGCCTCGTTTCTGGCATGTTGGTTCCTGTCACGTCACCTTTTATTCTCCGCATCCTGATTGGGCCCTGTGATTAGACTTTTGACAATAGGTACTGTACACAACCACCAGAAGAAAAGAACAATAACCACCCAGCAACAAACCGAACCGAGAAACCAACAGCATTTTGCCATCTCATCTCATCTCATCTCTCGTCTCATCCCAACTTTCACCTCATCTCAACCTCCCGAAATATGCACATCCCAATTTACCCTACACCTAAAAAAAGATCGCCGTATTCCGCTGCCCGCTCCCTAAGCCACCGGCCCCGAAAACGGATGCCCATTCGCCCATCCCGAAGCCACATCCCACACATTCCGCGCATTGCACATGCAGGACCTCGGGAACTACAGGCTTGAAAACCGGGAAACCCAATTACATTACGCCCAGACAACTGTAAAGAACAAGATGGAAGAGAGAAGCGGCTAACTCCCCCCTGCACAATCCCGTGTGAAACCGTCGCATTTCAGCCCCCCGAACTGCTTTGCCCTTCTCCCGAGTTGACATGCCGTGGACAAAATGAACCAAGTTTCGGCTCGGCGGTTAAAACAGGCTGCCGTGACGTGCCTTCTGCCCGGATGGCTTTCGCGCATATCGGAATATCACGGGATGGCATCTTCTGCGGCGCTAAACGGCATTACCTAATGCCTCTTTATTTTTGTCGAGGCCATGCGGAGGATTACGGAGGGCCCGTTTGGGAAACTCACTCATCAGGCATGGGTTCTTGAGTTGATATTGATTGATCCAACGCTACAGTACCTGGAGCATAAGCCTGCTGCAGTAATGACATGATTAGGAATCAAATGAAATGACATGACATGAACCGCAATGTCCCTGAAGTACTAACCGGCTATGCAAGCCAACAACCTAGTAAAGAAATCCTTAATAATAAACCAGTCGTAAATCGTTCAAGCTGCACGAGCTTCATATAGCCACAAAGAAGCCCTTTTCACCCTCCTTGGGAAGCACTCGGGCCTTTCTCATGATTTCATCCTCACACATCAACCGGATCCTCTCGGGCGTTGCTGGGCTCTCCAGCCTAAGGAGGCCTTCGCTGTCATCTTTCCCTACCAAGGCCTCGACTCCCGCGTCCTTCCTCGCCGCCTTGAGCGCATGCCTGATGGCGAAGAAGACGGAGCTGCCCATGAAGAGCGGAGGCTCGCCCACACCTCTGCTGCGCTGAATCGTACGCAAGTCCTTCCACTCAACGTCCTTGAGGAGCGTCACGTTGAATTCCTGAGGAATATCGCGGAAGCCTGGAATCTTATACGCTCCGGGGCCGCGTGTGAATAGGTTACCAGCCATGGCGCCGTTCCGTAACCACAAAGACTCTTCCATTGTGAAGAGTCCAAAGCCTTGCATGAAAGCCCCTTGGATTTGGCCATAGTCGATTGCTGGGTTGATGGACTGACCGATATCCATCTTGATGTCTGCCCGGAGGCAGGTCGAAGAGCCGGTGAGGACATCGATTTCAACCTCTGCAGCGGCAACTCCCTGAGTGAAATAAAAGAACATCTTGCCCTTATTCTCGCCCCAGGTGTACCCAATTTCGGGAGTCTTGTAGAAACCCTGGGCGGACAGGTTGACACGATCGAAATAGGCTGCATGGGCTAGCTCCTCCATCGTTGCTTGTGGTCCGAGTTTCTCTCGATAGGGGGCCAGACGCTCGTTGAGCTGTTCGCAGGCGTTGAAAATTGCATACCCGTTAAGATCGGAGGACGCAGACGCCGCTGTTGAGGAGGTATTGGCGACTGTATTGGTCGAAGTTTCCGAAATGAAGACATTGTCCAAAGGGACCTTGAGAGCTTGTGCGGCAATCTGGGTCATCTTGGTGTGAAGTCCTTGGCCCATTTCAGTGCCTCCATGAGCTACCAAGATAGAGCCATCGTGGTAAATGTGCACCAGCGCTCCCGCCTGGTTGAGGAAGAGAGCCGTGAACGAGATTCCAAACTTGGTGGGAATCAGGGATATTCCCCTCTTGCGCCACTTGTGAGTCTCGTTGAACCGATCGACGGCAGCCTTGCGCTCTTGGAAATTGGACTCTTCCTGCACTTGCTTGTACATGAGTGGAACGTGCCAATCCGTGACGGGCTGGTTGAAGTGCGTCGGCTCAAGGGGTTTGTAAAAGTTGATTTCTCGTAGCTTGTCAATGGGAATGCCCAAACGGTCTGCGGCCTCCTCCATACAAGTCTCTATGATGAACATGCCCTGAGGGCCACCAAAGCCACGGAACGCTGTGTTGGAGACAGTGTTGGTCTTGCAAATGCGCCCGCGGACGTGTGTGTTGGGAATGCGGTAGCACCCATCGACGTGCGAGACTGCTCGCTCAAGCACCGCCGCGCTGAGATCAAAAGTCCAGCCGGCGTTGTTGAAAATATCGACATCCAGAGCCTGAATCTTTCCGTCCTTGTTGAAGCCAACCTTGTACTTCCCGAGGAACGGATGCCTTTGTCCCATAGTGAGCATGTCCTCCTCTCGTGTCAACATGCAGCGTATTGGCCTCTTGGTCTTCTTGGCCGCAAGAGCCACGGCTGAGCTGAGGATGATGGATCGAGTCTCCTTGCCACCAAAGCCACCCCCTAGTCTTTTGACACGGACGACGACTTTATTTGCGGGTACATTGCAGACACGAGCGGCAAATGTTTGGCTACATGGAGCAAGGTTAGTTGACAAAACTACTGAGGCTAGACATGTGCAAATACTTACGTTTCAGTTGGATTCTGCGTGCTGGCGAAAATCTCCATTGCTCCGTCTTCAGGACTGGGAACGACGACGCAAGCATTGGTTTCGAGGTAAAAGTGCTCTTGACCGCCCATTCGCGCGGTACCTGTAAAGACATAGTCGCAGCCTTTGAAAGCTTCTTCAACGTCTCCAGTCTTGATCTCGCGAAAGCATGGGTGGAAGCTATCTTGCTGGATGGCATCCTCAATTGTCAGGACTGCTGGCAAATCCTCGTATTCCACCTTGACGGCTCTTGCCGCTTCTTGGGCCTTGGAAGCCGACGTGGCGAGGATCATGGCGATGGCTTGGCCAGCTGTAAGTACTTCACCCTCGGCGAAGAAAAGTTCATCAAAGTTGGGCGGTCCAAATCGATTGGCTGCTTGAGAAGGCATATCAGAGCTATCGACATAGTCAACTACGCCGGGCATGTCGAGGGCAACGGAATAGTCGATGGATTTGATCTTTGCATGCGCTCTGGTTGAAAGTACCCAACAGCCGTACAATTCGTTCTTCAAAGGAGGGATATCGTCCGTGTACTGGGCCTCACCAGTCGTTTGCTTCAGTGCAGCAACATGAGGGTTCGACTTGCCCGTGACAGCCTGTTCGTATGCGGCTGCCGTGTGAGGATCAGTTCGGCCATAAGAAATGGATCGTTCAATTTCATCAATGGCCTCCTTGTCAACGTGTTCGCTTTCCCCATTGAGGATGGTGAGGATGTCGTGGTAGAAGCGGTAGAAGAAGCCAAGGGCCAACGCTTTTCGGTAAGATGCCATGCCACCGGGGACGCTGAACTGGAGATCAAAGTCTTTTCCGAGCGCACTCATGGTCCCTTCGAGCGTCTCCAGCTCAGCGAGGCGCTTCCCAACCAGGTACTCTGCCGCAGTCTTTGCCGAGACGGTCATGGCAGCCATGCCGCCATAAATAAGGTTGCAATCTGTTACAACACCGTCGTCGTTCAGTTTTACCCTCAGTGCCGCGGTAACAATTGCAATGTCGTCATCTTTTCGTTTCGCCTGCTTATAAGCTCGGTAGAATTCTCCCTTGGCTGCCGTAACGGGAATCCTGAGGGATGCGATGATGGCATCTTGAGCAAGTGCCGTTCTTCGGTACCCTGTGAAGAATTGTGATAATGGGATCTCTGTCTCCTGAGTCGCAGACTTGGCCACCAAAACAGCATTGGCACCCCACAAAGCTGGGTTCAAATCAGATATGGGTGAAGCGGTGACTAGATTTCCTGCGGGAGTCCCGACGTTTCTGATCTGCCGCCCAGCAAAATATTTCAGTTGTTTGAGGATTCCCTGGAAGACCTGCGACCTTTCATTGCCATAGCGTTTGATGGCTTCTTCGCAGATGTGCTCGAAATCTGTCAGAGTTACGTTGCCGCCAATTTCGAGGTGATCGTTCTTGAACTCGTACTGCCGCAACTCGGCAATGTCGCCGACATAGACTGACACGGGGTACTGCAGGGCCTTGAACTTGATTTCGATCTGTGTCTCTGTGCTTCCGCTAATAATCTTGGCCTGGGGATGCACACTCTTGATCTGGAGAAGCTGATCCAGGGTGACAGGCCGGAACCACTTCTTTCGCTTATTACCGAAAGCGAGGGGCCGCAGTTCGTGCTTCTTCAGAGCTGGAGGGAAGATGAGCTCCGTATCAGGGTTGTACTCGATGAATCCCGGAGGAGTGAATCGTTTGATAGGCTGGTCGTTGTTCATTTTGTCCATGCAACAACCCCCCTCGGGCTTACCATTCCCATTTTCCATACAGCACCCCCCGCCACCGTTGGTCTTGGCCTTGCCACACGAGTTCTCCATGCTAAAGGTGTGAGCTGCGTCGAGAATAGATCTGTATCCTGTGCACCGACACAGGTTGCCGTCAAAAGCCTCTTCCATTTCATCCTTGGTTGGGTTGGAGTTATTCCGCAGCAAAGCATACAGACTCATGACAATGCCCGGCGTACAGAAGCCGCACTGGCTTCCATGAGACTTGGCCACCCGTTCTTGTGTGGGATGCGGGTTCTTTGTGTTGCCAATCCCCTCAATGGTAACGACATGTTTGCCATCGAGACTTACAAGAGGTGCCAGACAGGCATTGACACTGGCGTGGTAGATTTGTTTTGTTGTTGGGTTATACTGGCTTACAACAATGGTGCAGGCACCGCACCCACCCTCACCACAGCCGCTGTTGGATTACCTGTGTCAGCTGGATCATCCATGATGGCAGGGATATCTCATCAATGTAGGGAAGCAAAAGGGAGTTTCGTACAGTTTGGTTCCAGTCAGGCCAATGCCTCTCAGGTACTCGAGAACTGTGATTTCAGGATCGATGTCGTCGAGAACGACTTTGGTTCCATTGAGATAGAAGCGGATTGTGTCATCAAACTTGGCAGTCAGAGACTCCAGCGAGTCCAACTGACCGTCCCGTTCGGGAGATATGGCAATGGGAGCCATTGTGTGGCGGATTTAAGGAAGAGGGACGAATATGAGGACGAATAATCGAGGTGAGAGAAGGTATTAGGACATGGCAAAACGAGACGAATGATTAAGGATGCTGATGAGGGCAGCTGGAAAACAAGGATGCAGTATCGATGGATTATTCGATGAAACTCATGCCACAAACACGCTCTGAGATTGATGCTGATGGAAGTGAAACAAGTACAGCATGTATGCCTAATGTTCTACCAAGTGGCGACACGATATTTAAGTTGGCTGGGAGAGGCGGCGGTACCTGGTAGTAGGTACCTGACTATCGCCTCCGGTGCGCTTCAGCCCAACGGCGACCCGTACCCGTACTTTCCGCTGCAGTACCCAGTGCCGGTGCATACGCCTACGCGGATACTAACCTAGTGGGTATAGGATACCTGTATCAATGGGCACGGGGCAAGATAAGAGTTACAATATGCACTGCTCTGACACCTCGCTGAGCTAAAGGCAAACATGTGTGTGACAGGCATTCCCCAGGACGTGCGAAAAGGACAAACCGGTGAAATGCTGGAAAGTTTAATGTCTGGCACGTGGCGGAACTCCCAATCCCGTAAAGCCGATGCCAGCCCTGTGTAAGCCATGGACCTTGTCTATCTGTGCCTCGCTTCAATATGTTCAATATGATTGCAGCTGGAAAAGGATTCTTATTGTCCATCACTGATACACCGATTAATTGAGGATGAGCAGGCATTTAGAAGGTGTTATCTGGCGAGTCAATAGATGATTTAATGCTAACCGTCCAGTATCACTACATGTGCTCGCACTTTGATACCCATCGACAGTGTGACTTATACGGGGCCGAGACAACTTGCTATGATATCTTCCAATGCAAATCAAGTCCCTATCATTGGACCCTATCTCCATCCAAACCCATATAAACCCACCACAACCACCAAAACAGGCAAAAACAAAGGTCCCAAACTGTCTCCCCTTTGCTATCACTCCAGGTGTCAAATTCAACCAGATCGCCGTCCCGTTTCACCCCTCAATCGAACCCCACCGGGGAAACGCGCTTCGGCCGGCTCCGCTGCTGAGATGCTACTCCACCTATCGGCAAGCTCCACGATAGAAGATGAGATTCCGAGGCTGCGTAATCTCGACTAATCGGTATGACTATTTGTCGACGCGCGACACATAATATGGACGTCGGGATAATTTGTTATCAGCATAGAGTTTGGCTATTTATAAGCTGCGCTTATGGCGTGGCGTTTGTAGGTAATCAAGGACAAAGAAGAGCAGTCTAAGATGAGGAGGAACTCCAACTAAGCAAGTTCTCGTACTCTGTACATACTTGTAATATCGTTCATTGATGTTCCTATGTGGAATGGAAAATCTATTTTATCCAGCATCCCGGGAGTACCCCGCAAAAGCTTTCTCATCTTACATTACCTCAGCCTCGAGTGACGTTGAAATCCCTCCTCTGCATCCTTGAAAGCCCAGTTTATTTCATATACTTCTTCAGCCCCCTCAACCTGTTCTTCGCCTCCTCCAAAATCGAATCCTCCTTGCAGACCGCAAATCGGAGGTAATCTTCCGCCATGTGCGCATTCTCATCCGTGTAAAACTCAGTCGGCGGGATAGCAGCAACACCAACCTCCTGGATCAAGAACCATGACAGCTTAAAGTCTCGCGGCCGGCTTGCCACGTGGGGAGGGAAGGGGTAGTCTTCCGGCAGTTGAACCTTGTCCATGTTGACGAGGACAAAGTAGCCGCCTTCTGGCTCCGAGTAAGGGAGACCAAGTTCGTCCCAGACCTCGTTGAAGCGATCCATCTTGCCCTTCATGTCGCGGATGGCATCGTCCCAGAAACCTTCGGCCTCGGCCTTTTCGAATCCAACGGCGCAGGCTTCCTGTAGAGGCGAGACAGACGAGTAGCAGATGCGTGTGTGTGCCGCAGAGACATATTTGATGAGATGCTCCGGGCCCATGAGCCAGCCTAGAAAAATAGAGTCAGCATACAGGAATATTCGTCAACATTCAGGACATGAGCATCGTACCAACACGCCAACCTGTGGCGTAAAAGTTCTTGCCAGCAGAGCCAACCGTAATTGTCAGCTGCTCGATCTCAGGAGACAGGGTCGAGATTCTGGTGAAAGGCACGTAGAACAGGCGGTCATACACCTCATCGGAGAGGATTATGATGTTGTTCTTGACACACAAGTCACCAATCTTTTGCAGTTCATCTTTGGAAAAGACCTTGCCAACGGGGTTATCTGAAGCATCATTAGTGCTCAGGCTCTCTTGTCTATGCATTTAGAAGGGATAGACGTACGAGGGGTGTTGAGGACAATCATCTTTGTCTTGGGAGTAATGGCTCTCTCTAGCTCGTCAAAGTCGATAGTCCAGTCGGCTGCTGAAGAGGTCTTGGTGGCTCCGGTGGCCGGAGGGTGCATGGGTACATAGACAATCTTGCCGCCAGGCATCTCGATGTTGCTAATGTACCTACATTTCCGTGTGAATAACTCATGGCAAGCAAACACTGTCATGGTGAAACGTATGATACGTACTGGTCGAAGAAGGGCTCAAAGATAATGACCTCGTCACCCGGCTCAATGAAAGCCATGAAGGCACTGAGCATACCTGCAATAACCCAGAATTGTTAGGAATTAGACTGCCCCAGCTCACTCAACAGCAAACACTCAACAGCAAACACACAACACGACCAAACTCACCCTCATTAGCTCCCGTCGTAATCGTCACCTCAGTCTCGGGGTTGATCTTCCTCCCCCAAAAGGGCGAGTAGGCATCGGCAATAGCCTTCTTTAACCTCGGCCTACCCTTGGTAGGCGAGTACTGGTTGCAATCGACGCGGTCCAGCGCCTCCTTGGCAGCATCGAGAATGAATTTCGGCGGGTTGTAGCCGAAGAAGCCCTGGCCCATGTTCACAATGGGCTGCTTGGGCGAGGCAGCTGCCGCCTCATTGACAATGGTCCTATCCGTTTCTCATCTCAGCATTTCTTTGTCCTTTTTCCTTTGTTTTTTTTCGCTCATCTTACAGCCCATATGCACTTGAAGCTCGCCACCCCCTCGTACAGTCAAGTTCACTTACCACACATCCTGCTTCTGCCCCGACACTCTGGCCGCAGGTTTTACTTTGAAGCTGCCGCTCATGGCTGAATATGATCTTATGAGAGCTGCGCTATGCGCCACGGGTCCTTTGCTAGCTGCGAACACGACTCGACTGCGGACGGTACCAAGAGAAGACGCTCGCAGAGCAGAAAAAGACATTGAAGAATGGAAAACTCAACACCCGCTTTTTCCCTCTCTTCCTTTCTCAAATGGGTTAAAGTAGCCGGTGATGCAATCGATTAGGCGTGCGAAAAAAAAAATAGAGAGGATAATGTAGGGAGGGTCACGGATTGGTTCCCCCCTCTCTCGATGTGCCGGCTATAACCACGATAAGCAACAAAAGACGCGGCAATTGGGCCGTGGAAACACGCAAAAAAAGAGGCACGGCTCGGGTATGAAAGAGTAATCGATATGCACTCTCACGCCCTTGCAGATCGCGGGATTCCTCAAAGGATCTCTTTTGTGACAGTGAAACGTGGTTGCGACATCGGCTTAAACAATTGCTGAAAACAGCCCGAGTGGATGACTAAGGGATTGCGGGGGTTTAGGCGATGGCGTCAACGCTCGTGGACTTCATTGATCAGTGCTGGTCCAGTTTGGAGTTTAGCACATGAAACGAAGCTATCTCGGGTATAATTTTTTTTTATCTATTCCGCTCTATTTCCTAGTCTAGCTATATGAATATGGGATTGCACCCTATTCATTTGATATCAAACAAAACAAAACTTCCAAGTATAACGCTGTGACGATACAGCACAATAGCTCTCATCTCAAACAACAAACAAATCAACCAGCGACCAAATTCTCCCCAAGGTATTCCATCATAAAGTCATTATCCATCAAAATCGAGTGCCCTTCACCAAAAAGAAATAGGCTTGAACCCCTCAGGCGACTGAATTCCCAGTCCCTCCGTGCCCTTGCCCTTAGACCCATCTCCATCTTTATCCAATTGTTCCAAAAGCTTCTTGGCCTCCTGACTGCACTCTGCCGCCGTAATATGTCTATCAGACGCGCGAACCAGCATCTTTCCGACAAGTTTCACAAGTCCGTCGTCTGGATTAAGTGCCAGGAGGTCTCGTGCTTGTTTGCCACAACGTCCGGTATGTTTGTACACGTCGTCGTATATCTTCTTCTTATGTGTGACTCGCATCTCCGGCGCTTGCGCCATCATGGTAAGCAAGGTGATTCCGAGAGCCCAAATATCGTCTTCCTTGCCATCGTGGCGGATGTGCTTCGCCATCTCCGGAGACCAAAATTTGTATGTTCCAGTCTGTATGCGCCTGTCCTTGTCGCCATAGATCTCGGTGCCGCAGGCTTGACAGTCTGCGCAGTCCGCCAGAACAACTTCGATGGGGTTCAATCTGCGGATGAGGATGTTTCGTGGCTTGACATCCGAGTGGTAGTAGTTCTGTTCATGGATAAAGGCAAGCGCATCCCCTATTTGGCTCATAACAAGGAGGATGTCCCTCTTGCCCATGCCGCCAGGAACGTGATAGATATGCTCACCCAGGTCTCCCTCTGCACAAAGCTCGGTGATGAGGATCTTAGCCCCTGCAGCTTCACCTTGCTGGTGGAGTTCAACAAATTTCAAGATGTTATTCTGAGCGATGAACATGTCAGCTTGGTTCGTTCAAAAAAGAACAGCTTCTGAAACAAACAAAACGTTCTCAACGGGAAAGTGAACTACTCACATGATTAAACTTGAGAAGTATCTCAATCTCCTGATTCAGCTGCTCATCGCAAGACGCCTTGCCAGCAAAAAGCTTGCCGTCCGCAACCCTCTTGACCTTGGTGACGACAGACCAAGCTCCCTGACCCAAGACACTGCCGCGGAGATATTTGTCACAGGTGTATATGCCCTTATTGGCATTCGAATGCGCTTCATCTTTCTCATTCCAAGTTCTGTGAGAAGACCCTGAATCCGTCAGTGAGGGCTGCGAGTGCCAAAGTCCCTCGGCAGCGGCAGTATCGCCGGAGTAGGTGCCCATAGTGCCATTGGACTCGATGGAAATAGTTTTGCTGGAGTTGGTGGGGGTGGACATTTTGTCCTGCGGGTGTTGGTGCAACAAAGAGAAGGTGTTCAGGGTGTGATGAAATTTGAGGTAGTGTTTGTAGAAGTAGTAGTCACGTAGATGTGAGAGCAAATGTGAACACAAATGTCAACAATGTCAAAATGGTGTTCAGACAAATGCCGAGAGCTGAAGAATATTATCCAAGAACGTGACAGATTGTGATGGAGAGATGTGTGAAGAAAAGAAAAGAAAACAAACAGAAGACCAGCAGACAGTTCAGTTTAAATAGAAACCCAGCGTGAAAGTGTAAAGCCTCCTTTGGCCAGACAACGGAGGGACATGCAATTCACGTACTCCCACAAGAGTAGTTCTACCTACAACCTAGAGTCTGTGAGTGCCCTACTGCTTGTACTGGGTTCAACAGCTGCTAAATACCGGGCGAATATTGCGTTTGAGCATGTTTACCCCCAGATACTTTCTATGGCTGTTGTTTATATATAATTTATTCAAATGTTGACCAGGAAACACGCAAACTCTGTACATATAGTTCATGGTAAAGGAGGCGAGTATCTTCAACGCCAACAGTAACATGTTTTTTTTTTCTTTAGATAACGATTGTAAACACAATACGAGACATCACCAAACCAAGTCTGTGCATATAGTTTATGGCAAAGGAGGCGAGTATCTTCGACGCCAACAGCAACATGTTTTTTCCCCCAGATAACGATTTCAAAGAGAACACAAGATATCACCAAACCAAATCAAGAACTATGAAAAGAAAAATCCCAATTGTCGTGTGACTACCTGCGGTATGTAATATAATAATACAATTACGTCGCCGTAACTCTCTCCCGATAGAAAAAAAAAGCAGCTGCAGCAATCGTCGAATCCTCCTCCGCTTCCATCGTAGCAATGCTACTTTCTTCTAGACTTGAGCCTCAAACCAATCGCCAAATACTCCCGTTCCAACGCCAGACGGCAATTTCAACACGCCAAAAAGCAAGGACACAAAAGTCCAAATAAGATCCCTGGTTTTTTTCATCGACTGTGCCGTTATAACGTAGTTTACGTAACTTTAATAAATCATGATTTGTCTGACCAAACCGTCTCCCCCGAAAAGCAAAAAGAAGAAGAAGAAAATATGAAGAATTTGTACAGGCGTACGAGAAGTACCACCATGAATCTGCCGCGAGGCGAAGTAGAAGTGAAACTAGGATGCAGTCCTTTTAATGTCCGGTCTCTGTTCAGTTTGAAGGCCGTCGCTGGGATGCTTTTCTCAAATTTTCCATCATCCTCTCGACAAACTCCATAGATTCGCAGCCTGGAACGTCTGGGAATCCTTCGGGCTGATGATGCATTGCGGTTTTGGTAGGGCTGGACTGTGGGGCTTGGCCATCCCCAGTCTGCATATTAGTCGTGATCGTGGTTGACAGTACTGAAGCTGCAGACATTGGCTTGTCTGGAATTACATTATTAGAAGTGCCATTTGGAGACTCGTTAATTGGCGCCACAGTCTCTCGAGGAATTTCTGATGGCGCTTTAAGCGCGAAAGAACTTTCGTCATATTCTCTCGAAGGAGCTGGTTGTGAAGCCTGCGGTAAGATCGGTGGTTTGGTTATTGCAGATGATGACAAAGGGGCCCCTGTACTTCCTTGGAATGACATTGAAAATTTGGGGAGCGGTACTGGAGTTGTGGATATTCTCTGAGGCGGTTGCACTGCTTTTGGTGTTGAACTTCCAGGGCTTGTTGACTCTTGCGGAGGTGATGGGGAGGATGCCACAGCTGCTTTTGTGCTGGGAGAGGCGGCCTGGGGACTTCCCGGCTGAAGAGGTGAATGCTTAGCGCAGGAGGGCGCAGGAGTACCGGCAGAGGGAGTCATGGCAGCCAAGAAGTTTGCTGGCAAAGGCACTGGAGATTGTTTGGACGGAACCTGCATTGCGGATTTAGTCGATTTCAGTGACAGACTGATAGCGGCGGGTAAGCCAACCTTGTACGACTTGGAGACCGGGGTTGGCTTGGGCTTGCTGGGCGGCTGGATCAGATTCCTATACTGCGCTTTGATCGCCGGATGGTATTGGTGGCTTGCAGTTCCTAATATCGGTGCAGGGAGCGTGGAAGCAGCATGCTGCGCCGACGTCGCTGTCTGCTGTGCTACGGGAACAGCTGGGCCGTTGTGTGGTGCAGGCACAGAAGGCGAGGCGTGGTATGGTCCTGGAGTGCTCACTGGAGACATTGCAGTCAAGGATGCCCGTCGGAGAAGATCGTTTTGATTTGCTAGCAAGTGTGCTCTCAAATCGCCTTCGTATCCGTTGGTGAATCCACCCCAGGGCGAATAAGGGGTTCGGTATTTGGATGGTTCCCTGTACAGCTTTGGTTAGTAACAAGTCACTATATGCAGCTGAACGGTCAAGAGACTTGCCTATTGTGATTGACTTGGAAAAAGGGGTACTTTTGATAGACCGATGAATGAACTTGCCAAGTGGGCTTGCCATATTGCTGCTGGCCATGGGTAGTTGGAGCAGCCCTATGATTTGCGGGAGTTGCCGAAGCCCTTGCCGTCAATGACGCTGGGAAAGAAGATTGTGGCTGCTGCTGCTGCTGCTGCTGCGGCTGCGGCTGCGGTGGTAGGGGTGGCGGGAATGCTTGAGCTCGATGGACTGCGTTTGCCCCAGCCATGTGGTCAAACCGTTGTGCTGGATATGGTTGATACTGGTGAAACGGTTGATACTGACGGTGAGTTGTTTGATACTGATTGTGAGCGGGAGGATGATGAGGATGAGTCTGGGGATGAGGAGGAGCGTTCGTCCCTTGGAATGAATAGGTCCCGGGAGGTTGGTGGGTGTAGCCGATGGGGGTTCTTGGTTGATAGACGTATGGCCTTTCTGAGCCCGTAGCGTTCGTGGGCGTCATCATGTGGCCCGCAAAAACACCCGTATGAGCGAACTGACCAGGAACTCCATAGGCTCTCTGCTGATATACAGGTCGCGCGGGTACAGGCTTGGGGGGTTTCGGAAGTGTATCCAGGAAATTGCCCTTGGGGTTGTGCCGTGGGTTTGACGGATCTTCGGTATACTGAGCCCTCGCCTCGGTCGAAGTCTTTCCGAGATAATACCAGACCTGGTCTTGCTTGCTGAAATCGACCTTGGCCTGCTGAGTGGTGACCTCGCTGGTGTGGAATTCTGCCCAAGTATAGTCTCCCTCGATAAACGGATCACCCTTTCGAGGCTTGTCATCCCCTTGATGGCGCTTGGCATTCAGCTTATCCTTTGCCTTTTGTGAAGATGGCAGCGGGATGGCATTTGCGGACGCCTTGGGTAGGTGGTAGTCGGATGGATCCGGAAGTAGCAGCCATTTCCACTCAACCTCCAGTCGGTCGCCGTTAGGAAGAAGGTCAACGAGTAGCATTCGCTCGTCTGGCCGATTTTCCACCACCATTCCGGCAAAGATTTCACCTTTGTGATACTGCATCTGGCAGATGTCTCCCTTTTGGAGGGCTTCAGCGGTCTTGAGAATGCGAGAGTCCTCTTCCAGGGCATCGCCATCCAGCTTCTTATCACGCTTGGTGCGGTGGAAGCGGCAGCTAAACTCAAAGGCCTGTTCTTTATATTCTGTCCCATCTTCACCAAAGACGGGCACTTCTTGCTCCTCCGTAAACACGCCGGCAGCTGCAGCACATGTTGCGTGATATGCCCTTGCGCATTTCTTTTGGGAACACTGGAAGCACGCCCCACGCTTCGACCGACAAAACAGGCATTTGAGATCCAGACGATCTTTGTGCACTGCAGTGACGTTGGAGACAACCTCTTTGCCATCCACCGTGTCGATGTATGTCTCTGGAATGTAGAGGGCGCAGAGACGATGGGCCTTTCTACCATCATCGGTTGGTAGAAACTCAAGGTTCGGGACATCGTTGGGGCACAGGCAACAGGGTGGCTCAGCCTTGACTTTGAGTCGTAGTCGGATCTTCTTGACCTTGACCTTAGCACCTTTGTCAGCCCGACCGCGCTTTCTCTTGCGGCTTGCGTCCTTGAATTTCACCCCATGGCCACCAGGAGGAGTGGGAAGCCCCAAGAGCTCGTCATCGTCGTCGTCTTCGTCCTCATCGTCCTCCTCCTCTGTCTCTTCGTACTCAGTCTCCTCGCCGCGCAGTTTACGTTCAATCTCATAGACGTTGACCCATACGCTGTCTTGGGCCTGAGCACATTCGCACTTCTTGGCAATCTTGCCCATCTCAAGCCAGGAATCGAGAGCAAAGTTGACTGCCTCGGCGCAGTTGTATCCCAAATTATAGCCGGAGTGATATCCATAGGGGTATGTGACGACAAATTCACCGGGATACGAGACGACTTTATTGACTTTGATACCATAATGCTGCTTCAAGTGTTGGGGCGAGATGAGGAAGGCCTTGTGTCTGAGGAACTGATCGCAGGCTTTGGCATCAGCAGGCCAAATACTCTTCATGGCAGTCTCAAATCGTCGAGCATCGGCCTGAGAAATGCTGTACCACTGTTTGGGAGCGCCAAAGTGAAGATAGTTGATGCTGTAAAGATCGACATCCTCGAGATGCCACGCAAACGTTGCTTTCCACATGCCAAGATAGAGATATGCCGTATTGACGCCGGGGACTTTTGTACCGAGAACGTCCAGGAGGTTAGGCAACTTGTTCAGATTCCAATTCTCGGTCCTTTCGTCAAAGAGCGTGCCCATCAGATCAGCACCATATAATGGCTGAGCATATGTCAGGGTTTTCCAATATACTCTCTCTAGTTCTTCGCAGCGCTCAGGTGTGTAGTCGGAGATGTCCATCCGATAGTCGAAATCCTTGAAGGCGGCCTCATCGATGACTGCAGAGGCTTCTCGACGACTGAATTTCCGGCGCGCCGAGGTTGATTGAATCTTTGGTTTGGCAGGCCTAACGCCACCCATTCTGCGAACGGTAGGTTGATCATCTTCGTCCTCATAGTCCACCTCGGTGCCTAACTCCTTTTCGATAGAGTCCATGACCTCGTCTTCTGCGCCTTCGCCTTCGCCTTCAGCCTCGACTTTTGGCGAGACGGGAGTCATGGGGCGACTCTCTTCGCTCTTCTTTTGCTTTCCCTTCTTGGGTGGTCGTCCTCTCCCCCGAGTCCTCTGAGAGCTGCTGCTAGTGGTGGCATCAGTAGTAGTAGTGTTCGCGCCCTTGGCAGCAGCAGGGCGAGCTCGCGTGGGCCTAGGCTTGTCTGCATTTGCCCGTCGCTCTCCACGCCTGGCGGGAGGCTGGTGTTCGCTCTGTTCGCACAGCTGCCTCCATTGCGGTATGTTGTATGATCGTCCATGGAGGATGTTAACTTGGCGGTATGTGCCGTTGGACCCCATGATGTCCTGCTTGATTGGTTCGCGGACTCGGACTTGCTTTACGAGATCGTCAAGGGGGGGCTGCGCATCCCTCCACTCATCTGGCGGGATCACCTTGATAATGCCCGACTTCATTCCATAGCTGTCGACTTTTGTCATCTATTGAAAAGCAAGGCTCAACAGTTAGCGAACAAAGGGCACAGAGCCAAACACAGGCAGACAAAGACAATTGGGATCCGAATGGCTGTCAACATACGAAACGCTTGAAATCCTTGAACTGATCCATGGTCGGCTTGAAGACGGGCACATTGCCAGAGGACCAATGGTCTGGCTGGATGTCGCCAATGTCGTCCAGGTCCTCAGCGCCGAGATCCGGGGGGAGCATCGGCGCATCCTCCAACGGCGGCTCGTCCTCGAGGTCGCTCAGCTCCGAGTCGCTCGACTCCGACTTGCCGGCATCGTTGCTATCGGGCGGAGAGTGCAAGAAGGCGGGCTGCTTGGCGCACTCGATCTGGTCGTTGACCTGCTCCTTCAGCGCCTCGGACGGCTCTGGGACGCAGGCGTCGTCTGACATGGCGGGTGGTTTCAGCTCGGCTAGGCCATCGAGCGGCTGATGGCGAGCGCAGACGCGATGCGACCAGGCAGGGCAGGAGGATCTTGTGCTATGAATTTTTGCCGTATTTTTTGCAGTTGGTTGGTTTCGCAAGGCGCGCGACGTACAAAGTCGAGATGCTCGGTGTGGGTGTGCGAGATGCGGTGCTTGCGCTGTGGTGCGTGGGACAGGGAGTGTGTCCACTGAACTCAAGCCTGTAGGTTGGTGATGATGCGGAGAAATTTACGGCGACGGGGGTGCGGCTGCCGGGAAAAGAGACTGGAGCGGCTGCACTGATCGCTAAGACCTGCTGTAGTGGGTGCAGTGCCTGTACTGTACCGTCAGCGTTAGTGGGCTCATAACACCTGAGCGTCAGGCCATTCCCAGCACTGGACGGAGCGGGTGCAGCGCTATGCATGCACTGGGCAGGGGTAAGGGGACCTTGAGGCGAATTCAAATGGATCAGGCTTGTGCTTCCAAGTCAGCCAGCCAATCTTTTGCTGATTCTGACGCCTCTATGGAGTCCCTGTAGCGGCAGTATGACTTGAAATCTCTCTGCTGGACATTCCCTGCCCTAGAACTGCCGTCCATGGATCTCAAAATTCAGCGGACGGGCAGATCTCACTCTTTCTCATCCTTGATTTTAGAGCTCAGGGCACGTGGCCGACACTCCAAAAGGCGCCTCTGATCAGCTGAATCCAGTTGCTTCGCCGCTTCTAATGCAAGGGAAAAGCCAAACATGGCTAAATAAGTGGGCCTCCGAATCTGCTCCACACAAACAAAAGGTACAAGGCAATGGGATGATCAATTCACGTTGCATCAGCCTGCATACGGCTGCTTGGTTTAGTAGTTGAATATTGGTTACATACAAGGAATCCTACAAAGGCGAGATAAGATATCTTGGGCATGCAGAGCGAGTATGGATGTATTCGTATTAGTTGCCTTGTATATTGCGACTAGCAAATTCAATAGATTAGACGGTAGTACGAGTACCAGGAGGAAGTGCGACATTCGAGCCAAGGGAGAAATGCCGGGAAATAGTACCGGAGCGCACTTTCCCTTTGCAATCTGCAAATTTCATGCCTGAGGCCGACATGCATAGCACACTTGTCCAAATCAGGGACAATGCTCGAGATTGATAAGATCCAAATCTGGCCGAATACACGTACTCCGGATTGAAATCGTGGAGGCGATATTAATCGATCAAGATTCTGGGGAGGGCCTTTCCTTACGCCGGTGCAAGTCGACGGATTTCCGTCTTAGATGGCATACCTTGCGTACGGTACCGCAATGCGGCGTGGGCCTCCTCAATACTCCATAGATGTAGTTGTCAAAGGATGGACGATTCCTCATCAACGTCTCGCCACTATTTGAAACAAAAGCCAACTCATGGCATCTGTGGACTTTGAATGCAATAAGACGTTTGTGTGAGGCAATGACTAAGTCAAAGAAAAAAAAAATTGTCAAGAAGGGGGATTAACAAAGTCGGAGTCTTGTGTTATTATTGTGCGCCAAAGCGAGGTGCAAGTTCAGCAGCATTCATCAAAGCACCTTTCAACGATGTGGGATTTAGAGGAAATGCTGCCACTGTGAAGGCATCGACAGTCTTGTTCATCTTTAGGAAAGACAAAGAAAATGTCAAGCAAAAGAGCAAAAAAAGGTTCCAGAGGGAGTCGAACCCTCGCTGGCGGAATCAGAATCCGCAGTCATAACCGTTAGACCATGGAACCGATTGAAGCGGTGATCCGCTTCCCATGGCTGGGTGATTGGTGGGAGGCATCCTTGTTATTAGTTATGAAGGCTAAGCATGGTGGGCCTTGAGCAAATGGCCAAAGCGGGGCTACACCCTTACTCAAACCAGAGGCTGAAATGACGAGATTGACAGCATACGAGAGTATGAAGTCGATCAACTTTGGCATGCATCTTTGACAGGTGTCAGAGTTGTTAAATGGCGTAGCTGAAAGTTTTATATAATTTATGCATCATACCTTGGCTATTCGATATCATTTAAGAGCTTGTGGTGTCCGGGTCTCCATGGTGTTTATCACCACTTAGACCTGACCTTGTCCAGGAACAAAGAACAGGTACATCAAGTATTCCTCTCGTCCAACGACATGGCATGTGATTCTGAAACATTTCATCTCCAACAATGGAATTTTCTTCATCATTCAAAGGCTGAATGTTACTTTCTGACTCAACTTCAAAAAGAAAAGAAAACGGGAATAGCTTCGCTTTGTCTTCTATTGACTTTCCCCTTGACGTCACTCAACGCCGCACCTTCGTACTTCGTCATGGGCGTCAAAGTTGAACCTATTTCTCCACAAACTCCAGAAGCTTGGCCGCAAACATCCAAGAGAAGAACTTTGACAGCGACAAACTCAATACGCGCAAATTATTGCCGGCCACAACTCCAGAACAAGAGAAAAGCCTTGGGAGCTTGGCCTGTCACTGTCTCTCCAGCCGAGCCTCTATCGAGCACTTGTCACAAAGCCCCGCACCTCCATCAACACCATCCTAGACCTTTCTCAGCACAATCACAGCGCACGTCAGGATGCACGGGACCAGCCACCCGCCCAAGCTGGCCGGACGCTGCCGCTCAGAAAGCTCTGGGATTCGCTGATCGCGGCGTGGACCCTCCAGCTCTATGCTTGTTTTAACCAACGGCGGAAATAGCTCGATGCGGGTTTGGCGAGCTGCTCGATTATGATTAGATAGCGATTCCTTCTGGGCTTCCTGGAGCAATTACTACACCATGCGATGGGTGGCTGACCTGCTCGGGGGCACGAATGAAGGCTTGAATTCCAAGCTCTCCTAGGGTCGGAGCTCGAAGCTCTTTTCTCCCATCATGTCCCTCAGCCACCTGCGACTTGGGTTGACAGGAGATTTCTTCTCGTCAACACCTTCGTTTATCGCGTACTCGCAGTCTCTGGCTTTGAAAACATCTTGAGTCGTTTGATCTTATCTTCGACTGGGGGCTTTATTTGAGCTGGCTGCTAGGCAATCTTTCACTTAGCCGAGAAGAGCAATAAACACCAACGCAAGAACAATATGGCGTCTCTTCCAAACGCCCTGTCCATCTTTCTGTCGATAGCAGTTCTGAGTCTCTGCATCTCAGCGCAGTCCAGCGACAAGCCAAACGCAAAAATTTGGGGTGTTGTTGCATACATCAACCATGGCGAAAAGACTCCCACTCTTGGGGGCTTCAACACCGTCCTCACGCCCATGGGGGCCCGGCAGATGTGGAGGCAGGGGAGCGCCTTTCGCAATCGCTATCTGGGTACAGAGAATTCTACCACGTTCTCAAATTCAACGGGAAATTACACAATCCAAGGCATAGCCAAAGATGCCATCGACAATGACCAGCTCACCATCATGTCGCAGACAGACGACTGGGTTGCGGCGGGCGCTGTGGCTTTCATGCAAGGCTTGTATCCCCCGACGACAAACTCGTTCAACAACCTTGCCGGTGGTCAAGAGATGGCCCAAGATGTCTTGTCCAATACGGGACCGATTGATTACCCTCTAGGAGGATATCAGTATCCCAGCATCGAGACTCTCTCCTTGTCAGACTCGGCATCAGTTGCGTAAGTGAATCACCTTGTGAAGCATTCTACCATTTTTCATCTCGTATGCTGACTTACTCATGTATATGAAGTATCCAAGGGACTGTTGGCTGTTGGGCCTGGGATACCAACGTGAATCTGATGAAGCAAAGTGATCCCATAGGCCGTGCAAGGTCGACTCAGAGCCTCTATAGGTCTCTCTTTGCCACTCCTCCGCTCCAGGGCACCATATCCAACGGTTCAGTCAACTATTGGAATGCGTATAACATCTTTGAATATGTCAACTATATGAATACGCACAATAAAACCGTCAACACTGGCTTGGGATTCGCCAACACCACCATTGGCGTACTCAAGAAAAATGCCTTTGACTTGGAGCGGGCCAAGAACGGAGACAGCCTGAGTGCCATCCCAAACTGGACTTACAACAATATCACCACCATCGCTGGTCAGACTCTCGCTATGCAAATCGCAAGTTCGCTCAGTGCCGCCACCTTGGGAGCCCCTGGTAGCAAACTTACACTAATGTTTGGCTCCTTTGAGCCCATATTGGCCTTCTTTTCGCTCATGGGGCTCTACAATACAAATAACCTGCTTTCTGGGCCATTCTCTACCCTCCCAGACCCCGGTTCGGCCATGATCATTGAATTGATCGGCCAAGATTCGGGAGACAGCGCCGCCTTACCATACGCTCAGGAATTCATGGTTCGATTCACTTATCGAGCTAATGCCGATGTTGGTGAACCATTCAAAGCCTATCCACTATCTTCAGATAGCTCTGATAGTCTAGTTATACCTTTCACGGAACTCCTGGGCCAGCTTCAACGTGTCTCTCAAGACTCTTTACAGTGGTGCAGCACTTGCCGGGCACTATACGCGCCTTGGTGCACCTCATCTTCTACATCTTCTTCCGACTCTTCTTCTGCATCCAAGAATTCATCCGTCAGTGCCCCCGTCGCCGGTGTTATTGGTGCCATGGTGACGCTGGCTGTGACTGGCCTTGCTGCACTCGCTCTTTATTTCTGCGGAGTGTGTACTCTTGGACGACGCGCAAAATCCAACTTGCGGAGCGGCTCCCCTGGTGGCTTCAAAGGAACAGATAAGAAGGCGAGTGATGTTGACGTTGCAGTCACGAAGCGTGGAATGGCGCACGAGAGGATGGGCAGCTGGGAATTAAGAAACGGGTCAGGCCAACCGCCGACTGCATCGGCCGGCATAGCGACGACGAGTCCGGGAAATGACACGTTCGATCCACGACATTTTGATGACGAGGACGACATGAGCATAATGGCAGCGCAACCTGTGAAGATCCGCGAGAGCGTCTAGTGCTTCAAGGTGAAAAGTTGAGAGATTTGGTATATGATATCCTGCTTTGTGCTGTATTTACTTGGACACGCTGTTGGACGATGGGAGAATTACCAAGGTAAACCCTTCAATTGGGTCAAGTGATGGTGGAGTCTTATTCGTCTTCTTCTCTTATTATTAAATTCACCTTTGGCTACGTGTGCCGTACATGACAGCATTTCAGGCATTCCTCCCCGTGTGTCCTCTATGATTTATCAGCTTGACGTGTCAACAAAAGTGTCAGAAGCAGAATTGAAGTATAAGCCAGACATCACAGGCAGGATCAGCGCGCTGGGATGAGATGAGTCAAGCGGCATGACATGCAGCAGTAGCTGCTGTTGGACAGAATTGCTCTCCACCTTGATACATAGCGCCACACTACTGATCCAACAACGGTCTCTTGTCGCATCATAGCTTAGGAATTCAAAATATGCGTCTTCATCGATATGCTGGGGGTCGTCGTCGGTTCGTCCCATTTGTATTGCATTCTTGGCACAGCATAAACCCAACTCTCAGACACATCCTGGGCCGTGATCGTCGTGAAATATTCAAAGCCCTGTCCAGCTTGCGTCTGCGCGCATCAGGCTTCCGCCTAGAGTCTCTCTTCTTGAGTCACGGAAAGAAGCCCGTCAAGCGTCGTGGCTTCAGACCGAAAGAGTCGTTCATGGATCAGCACCAGCCGCTGTCCCATCGCCCCAAACAGTCCTTGAGCATCCCAGAAGGGAAGCGATACGTGTATAAGCCCCTTGGAGAAAACAAGTGCGTCCGGTTCCTCACTCTTCAGCCAGGGTCAGGTTCTGACCCTTTAGTTGGGAGCCTCGAATTCGGGAGCCTCGATCCGGCGGACATTGCACAGCTTCCCCCTTATGAAGCCATCTCGTACGTCTGGGGTACTAGTGATCGCCTCTTCGAGCTCTTATGCGATGGCGCCGTCCTGCCTCTGACGCAGAGCATTCGCGATGCGTTGGTGAGGGTTCGATTGCCGGATCGGCCTCGCCGACTGTGGGCGGACCAGATCTGTATCAACCAAGATGACATAGCGGAGCGAAGCCAGCAGGTGAAGCTCATGAATGCAGTGTATAAGAATGCCAGCAAGGTACTTGTGTGGCTGGGGCGGGATGTAGACGGTGTTGCGGCGGATGCGGTGCGGATGGTGCATTATCTGGATGGAGTGTTTAAAGATGACAAGGCTCATGAGAAGTTCAAAGTTGATCACGAGGAGAATTTGGTGATGCAGAGCCCGGAGCGTTGGAAACCTCTGTCAAAGCTGACCAAGCTGCCCTGGGTAAGTATATGATCTCCCTGTTGCCTCAAGGCGTCTCGATTATTGACGAGATAACTCGCTTTTGATCACCTGGAGTGAGATCACCTTCTGACATTAAACCTCAAGTTCCACCGAATATGGATTGTTCAAGAGATCGGAACCACCGCACCCGCGACTCTATACTGGGGAGACACTGAGATGGACTGGGACATGCTCTCCTTTGTCGCCGGGATCCTCAACGAGAGATACCACCACCTACGCACGCGGTTCTTCATAGGCACTTCCAACATCCGCTACCTTCACAAACGCTTCGTCGAACCAGACGTGGAATACGACCAGTTCCACAACAGAGGCAACTTTGCGTACGAGCTTCACCGCGCAAGGCACCTCCTTGCACAAGATCCTCGAGACCACGTGTACGCCTTCCTGGGACACTTTTCCCTCGGTAAGGGCAGCGAAGAGCTCCAGAGTCTCGTGGTGGACTACTCCAAGAGCATTGAGGAAGTGTACTTTGACGTTGCGGTGAGAGGCCTTCGCGGAGCCAACGATCTCGTCATGTTGGCTGCGACGCATCACAGCCGGCCCAACGGAAAGAGACGAGCGCCGGGGAACGAGCAGGAAGTGGACTTGCCATCGTGGGTTCCTGACTGGAGGGACTTGCCGATGCATATCCTTGGGTCTCCTGCGGTGCCGCATCGGGCATCGAAGGATACTAGGCCGGATCTCACCATTGATGAAGATAAACGGATCCTGCATGCTCGTGGTGTTAGGGTCGATGTTGTGGAGAGGCATTCGTGGACGATTTACGGGACGGCGTTTCAGGTGAGGCAGGACGATCACGGGCCGAAGAAGAAGTGGTGGAAGCAGCCTCGTCCAAGGGAGAACAGTCAGGCCAATGACCATGGCTCTCGCTCTCCTCAGCCTCAGCCTCAATCTCGGGATCGAAGTAATGATACTCGCTCTCCCAGCACCAGCAGCAATAGCTCAAGGGGAGGCAGAGGCAGCAGTAACAACAGCAATTACTACCGAGGCCGCAACTCTCACCAACGACGAAACAGCCAAAGCGAACAATCCAGCTCCCGCACACACCCCATGGAAGTCCTCTGGAAGCAAATCTGCGGCTACCAAACCTTTACCCTCTCACGCATATACCCGCCCTTCCTCAAAGACCCGTCCTTATCTCCATCTCCGTCCCCATCTATCCCTACGACCTCGCACGATCACCACAAGTCCGCCTTCTTCGCCCTCATCCAGACCCTCACCAACGCTTGCACCGGCATGGACCGCTCGCGCCCATATTCATCCATCTCCCCGGACGAATGGCTCGCCAGTGGAGCAGCCTATCTCGTCCGCTACGCACTGCCCGCGTCTTCATCTTCCTCTTTATCACCCTCGCAGACGTTTCCTTCTTTCCCCTCTTCCCAACGCTCAGAAAGCAGCAACAACAGCAGCAGCAGCAACAAGAACGTCATGTCCAACTTCTTCGAGAGAGCAAACTCCCTCGCCTCCTCGTCCTCCCCACACACCCCCATCTCCCCCGCCATCCACGCCCTCTCCCTCACCGGCGACCCCTTCAAATGGAGCCACGAAGCCACCCTCATCACCCGCTACCGCCGCTTCGCCGTCACCCGCAACGGCTACTTCGTCCTCGGGCCTGACGCGCTGCAGGAGGGCGACGTCGTGGCCGTGCTGCGCGGCGGGAAGACGCCCTTTTTGCTGCGCGAGGTGACTGACGGTGACGGTGGATGGAGACTCGTCGGGGAGTGTTATGTGCATGGGTTGATGGATGGGGAGGGCTGGGATGTGGAGGGGGCAAAGGAGGAGGTGTTTTCGATACGATAGGGGGGAGGGGATGAACTTGACTGGTCGTTATGAAGGGGGGAATTTGTTAGGATGTGGCGAAGGGGGTTGAAAATTGTGATGGACGTGGGCTAGGAGTGTGCATGCCCTTGTATAAACACCATCAAACTAATACACTCGATAATTCCCGTCTCGGTGCTATATTCATCACGGAGAATGAACCTCTGCAGCCATATACATGGTATATCCTCTTTGCCAGGATGTTTAGTTATGAAGTGTAATGAGTTGTGACATGTTGTAAATGTAAATGACTATCCATCCTCAAATAAGACCACAGCTTTTACGCATCACTAGACAGATAGCAACTCCTCTGTACTCTTGCTCTCGTCAGGACTCTCAGTCTTCTCTGCGATTAAATTGCTATTCAGAATCATCGTAGGACATGACTTACTCTCACAGGTCATGTTAGCTCTACACATATTATACAATTACAAAACCTCTCACACACGCATAAAAGTCACATCTCAAGTGGGCAAGAATTCAAAGTACATCATGAAATATTTTTTTGGCATTTCATATCCACTCCGCCTCTGGCCGAGCGAAACTTTGCCTCTCGTCTATCTATACAAATCCAAACATGAAAAAGTAAGGCCGCCAACCCTTATCCGGCCAGCTCGTGAGTGAAGTCGAGGACAGATTATGTCGCCCCTAGCTAAAATGTGACAAAGGAAAATTGAAAAAAAGCGAGTAAAGCTACCGTCGATATTTGTGACCGTCCCATTGTGTGTCCCAATTGATTCCCAAAAAGATAAAAAACTCCGTCGCCGTCGCCGTTGCCTGGTCCAAGTTTGTGTACATATGAGCCCTGGAATAGGTGGATAGAAACAAGCCGCTAATTAAGAATGGTTCGTGCAAAAAGTATTTCTTTTTTAAACTTTAAAGGTCCATGGTCAAGATCTCTAGCCTTGAGACTAGAGATTCTATGCTGGCACTTATACTTTGTACTCGGGCCATGGCAAATGCGGCACTGACTTCCTCTTCGGTGGCATCGACAAGCTCGATTCTGGACAGCATCTTCTCGGGCTCAATGCCACCAAAGATGTCGACGTGTGTAAGGTTGTCAGTGTCAAGGGCTTGGGACTCAGGGCGGGACGATGTAGGCTCGGCGTGGAAGAGGGCGAATTCGGGGTCTGCCTCAAACTCCTCATCGACTGGTGCAGCCTCGGTCTGGACGACGGGAGCCTGCTCGATAGGTCGCTTGATGACAGGCACCTCAACCTTCTCGTCATCAGACTGGAAAGTCTGCTCGACGAAGCTGGAAGTCTTGCCAGAAAGGATGCTAGACTCGATAGGAGAAGGCACCTCAGAAGTCTCCACAACGAAAACCTGGGGCTGGAAGTTGAAGCCGTCGAGGTTAAACATGGAGTAGTCCATGCTCTGCTCAGGGATCATAGCCATGCCAATCTGCTGCTGAGAGGGTTGAGCGCCGTAGGGGTTGACGTCCTTGACGGATCGCTGCTCTGGCGACTGCTGAGGCTCAGGCTTAACCTGGGGCTGGGCAGCCACGGAGGGGTTTGAGCTGAGGTGGTCCAGGAAGTTGGAGAATGAGGGAGAAGAGAGGAGCATGCGAGTGAGAGCAGACAGGCGCTTGTTCTCCTCAACAAGAGCGCGGTTCTGAGCACGCAGATCATTGTTCTCGGTGACTTTACCGGAGACCTCAGACTCGAGCTGGGTGATGTACTCTGTGACTGGTTAGTGAAGATTCTTTGCGATGATATTCATGTAAATTCTTACCCTTTCTTCTTGATCGGAATGCGCGGGCGGAGACCTTGTTGCGCAGCTGTCTCCGCTCTTTGCTGCTGAGCTTCTTGCCCTCCTCACTGGCCAAAAGGCGTTCGTCCTCATCCATTTCCTCCTCATCCTTCTTAGACCTGCTCAGGTTGGTAGTAGGAGTCGGGCTGTCGGATGGCGGAGGAGCAGGCTTAGCCCGCATCGAGTTGAGAAGCTGAGTGATCTTCTGCTCGACAATGGGGTCGTTGTGAGGCGACAGCTTGCCACGAGGCTTTGACTGAGCGGGCTGGCGCTGAGCCTGTTGCTGCTGCATAATGTGCTGCTGCTGCCTCTGTTGGGCATGAGCCTTGGCCATGGCAGCCTGAGAGTGCGCACCAGGCCACAGACGGCCGACGCTGCCTGAGTGGTTTGTAGGGACTGGCGAAACGATGTTCTCCTGCTCGATGCTGCTGGGGTTGATGGTCGAGAAGAGCTGGGAATCGGCGGGCGACTCAAAATCCATGGCCTCGGTCGGTCCAATGGTGGTCTGCGAGGGCGAGGTGTTGAAGTCGAACACTTCGTTCTCGGGAGTGAAGCTGGTCAGGAAGTCGAGGCTTCCGAAATCCTGATAGCCCGCGTTGCTCGACTCGTTGACGGCCATTGTGTTGGCGATGGCTCCGGGAACGAAGCCAGTCTGTTGGCGGTACATGTCATAGTTGTGACTCGGGCCGCTCAGGCTAGGCGTCGTCATCATGCTGGGAGTCGTCACGGCGGCGCTGACGGGGCTGGCGAAGATTGGCTTTGATGAAGACGAAGGAGACATGGACGGCGAGCCATAGCTGGGGATGGCATCGTACTCTGATAGATCGAGCAGCGCGTCCAAGTCGACGTTATTGTTGTCCGTCATGATGGGCGGATCTGCCGGCGAAAGGCGAGGTCGTGGATTGATTCGAGTCGGTCTGATGCGTCACGATAATCCAGATGCAATGAACGGCTTTGTGTTTGATGGTTCACAAAGTCGCAGAATAATAAAAACCTTAGAATTAAGGATGTATTGATGAATACAGGTTTGAGTGCAGGATAAAGGTGACGACGACCGGTTTTGGGGGAGCGGCGATATTATGGTTGACGGACTGTTAGCGGCTGGGCCTGAAGCCAAACGGGGGGCCGTGGCCACTACTGGCACTACAGGACCGCTAAACACCTGAGCAGGCACCTGGATTACTGGGAAAAGGTGCGCTCTAGGGGCTGCGCGGAGGCCCCTTGGCGTCTGGCAGAGGTGTAGGACCTTGCAGGGGTGCGGCGGGGGTGCACGCACAAACGGGGCAGTGGACGCGTAAGCCTTTTTTCCCTGGGCATTTAATGCAGTGAGCGTCCACTAAGGCGCAACCACTAGGCGCAGCCTTTGGCCTCTTTGGCTCAAGTGCGGGATGGATCTTTTGCAGCCTCTGCGTTTTGCTTGTCCATTGCCTGAGGGATGACGACGCCTGCCTGGCCGAGTGTCCACTCACAGCCGCTCTGCTGGCTTCTGCTCGCTCTCGTTAAATCCTGAAGCAAGCTCCGGCCGGGTGCGCCAACCGAAAGGCCAGCACACAGGCTCGGAGATTCGCAGGGCTGACGACCAAACCGACGACGCAGGCCGCGAGTCCAGTCAGTTCCCAGCGACTATCTACTGGACGAGTACAGCACAACATCGACGAGATGGGGCATGGTGATGCTACTGTACTATCGAGAGGTATACCACAAGATAAGCCCAAGGGAATTGATGCCACCGCGGACGTAGCCAATCTACAGCTGGTGCTGATTGCTGCCGGATAGCTTCTACTACGGCCAACTATTGATTGCTCCGGCTCCGGCTCCGTTGGCTCAAAACAACAAAAAGGCACTTGAGCCCGTTCGCTCGCCTTCGCTTTGGACTGGGCGTCGATAGTTTGGCTTTTAGGACCTGATCATCAGCAAACAAGATTCGTTCCGCTCCTTCGGGTTGCTCAACAGCCCGACGGTTCGTAATCATTCCTCTAGAGGCGCTACTTGACCGGTACTCCCATTTGCCTCAAGATGCCCACGTAACTCTCCACTAGTTCATGTACCGTCTAAGTCCCTCCAACTGCTCGCGAGACCGTCTCCCCACAAGTGGTGGCTGTGCACACCATTCCATCTTCTCCAAAGCATCAGAGCTTCAATCCTGATGGATGGATGGACTCCTCGGTCTCCGAGCTGCTGAGTCACCATATTTTCTCATCACGTGACGATGCTCTCGCTCTCGCTTGCAAGCAGCAGATGGAGATTGGCGGTGGCAGTGTTTCACAAGAGAATCTCGTTGGCTCAATCAAGCCCTTGCCAGGCGTATCGCTGTTTGTCTTGATTGGCTCACAACAAGCGTATTTCATCCTTGCGGACCCGAACTCCTGTCGAGCATTTCCCGTTGGTTTGTTGACAGCGAGCCAAAGTCAAGGTGGCCATTGTATTGCCGTGGTAGCGTTTTTCAATGTGAAACATTGATCTACCCAACACGCTGTGCTTTACTTTGTCGTGAGATTGCTGAATCCATTTCTCCAGTTCCAAGTTCGCTAATTCGATGGCAACATCTCGTCACTCTCAAAACGGCATGTATGAGTACCAAGTACATACTCCCATCTACCGCCAAGGCCTGGTCCGAGTCAATGCAATTTCTCCCACCGCTCAGCTTCAGGATTGCTGTGGCTTAGGTCCTTGCCAACGTAACAGCAGCATCTAAGCCGAACCAAGCACCATCACTACTCCGTACTCGTACTGGTAGTAGTTCTCCTGCCCACCGTCTGAATCCTCCTTTTCTTGGCCTTTGTGATTACTTTGCCGCCTTGCCGGTGCGCAGGACCATATCACCGGGCAGCGGCTGAGTCGGCAGTGAAGCTGCTCCTGAAATCCTCACTGGGCGGAGTAACCTCGTATGAAAGCGACAAGTTTTCGAGAAGCATTGGTCGAATCTGAGGAAATGCCTGGCCACTTGCCTTTCTCGCCTTGTTTCAATCACAATGCCCGCCAGCCCTGCTGAAACTGTCTAAAGCTCCCAAGGCTATGCAACACAACACGTGTGATGTTTCTATTTTTGACTATGCGACATGTACCTTTTTTGCGATTCAGTTCATCTTTCTGGAATATTGAATGGTTCCACCAGCAGTCCAGGAGTGGTGTTGATCTCAACTGACAGCAAGGCGTCCATTTCTGGTCGAGTCTTGATACCCACTTGCCACCCAGCACTGCTTGGACGCCTCGCCAAGAGCATCTTGACGTTTCGTAGCGTTCATCTTTCGACAGTAAGTTCAGTATTCATCCAATTCATCTAAATTATCCAATCATTATTTGACTGGCTGTTTCGTGGCTGTGCCAAACCCGAATGGCGCGCGGATCATCGGTCAATCTCTAGTCTCTGACATAATTCCACATGTCCGCCGTTGTCAAGATGTGGGTGCTTGAATCGCTATCCTAATTAGGAAATAGATAGACGGAAACCGGACATGGAATGCATCACGGCGGTTTATTGTATCTCCGCCATCCGTCTCTTGTCTCCGGGTGGATGTGGTGTATTCCGTATAATCGTATTGATGTAACTGATTGCCAAGCAATGAAGCAATAAAATCACCAGTCTTGGCCCTTGGCTCTGCTTCTTGCTCCTTGCTTTCTGCTTTCCTGACAGGACATGACATGTGCACATCACATGCGAACTCCTATCGGAAAGGGAACAATATTCTCCCAGCTCCCACGTGATTATGTAATAAAAAGCATCAAGCTGCCCAACATCATGAGAGAATCTCGCGTCAAAACTGCCAGATGGTCACGCATCTCGCTTCAGCACCTGATCAGTCGAAGCTCAACCAGCTTCAGGCAGAGCCTCTGAAAGCGGCTGTTTCTGTATTGCCACGGCCCACCTCGCCGTCCGCTGGTATCGGGAGCTGTCGGCCTGCAACTCGAAGCGACGATAACGGGCGTCAAGGCTCCCTTTGTGCAGTCGCTCCGGACCCACGCAACTGTTTTACCGTTTTGATTTGTTTGCTGCTCGTGCTGCGTTCCTCTGAGCCAGGCGACCCCTCTTGGTGCTGTAACTGCCCAGCTGAGCGAGGGTTGATGCAAGATCTCAGCAGCTCATTGATGCAACCTTGGGCGCGTGCTAAGCCGGTGAACTGTGCCTCTTTGCTATGCTAACACTGCTACTCTTCCTGGAAGACATCGCGTTATGATATTGTATGATAGCCACTGAAACTCAACATGGGAAGAGCACGACGAGGCTTGGTCCCAGGAGCCGCAGCTGGGCCCAAAGAGCGGCACAAGAGAACTCAAAGATCGCAGTATCGAAATCCCTATTCGCCTCGACATGAGAATTTTGTGGCAAAACCGTCGCTGCCAAAGTCAAAGCATCACTCATACTTCGAGCTGGTTCAGAATAAAGAAAAGAAGAAGAAGCTCGAGTATCAGGTACAAAGCATAAGCGCTCCCCGTATGCCTGTCGTGAGGTGGAAATATACTCACAATCTCAGATCACGACGGAAAAGACCCCGCCACCAGGGTTCGAGTTTGTCCCCATCGGCAACCCCCAGCTTACCGCAGCCTGCAAAGAAATATCCCGCGAAAAAGATGCCATGATATTTATTGTTTCCGTGTGTTTACTCCCATCGTACGCATGATGCAACGTTATTCTCTAATCTAATCTTTGGCTTCTCAGAATGCAAAAGGTCTTGATGAAAGCAGCCTTGCCAACCAAGTGCATCGAATTGGCCATCATATTAGGCAAGTCATTGTTGAGGAAGCCAAGGCAAGCATCGATGACATGCCTCACCTTGCCGGTGCAGTAACAGGCGCAGGCCCTGAGCCTATTCCTGAATCCCAGAGCGCCTATCATGCTCAAGTTGATGCCGCCATTAGGGACCTGTTTCCACGGATTCCCAATACTGACCGTCAGATGATTATCGAGCACTCCTTCACTCGGGTTTGTATTTTCTCCTTTCTCTCCCCATCTTTCCCCGTAACACAAAAAGACCAAATGGCGAACAATAATATCTTCCTTAGGGATCAACTAATCGATCTGAGCATCCTGTCGGCTTCTCAGAAGACATTCCACTTTCTCGCAGAGTCCAGCTGGCAGTCCTTGCCCACATAAGGCACACTCATACGCGGTATGATGCACTGTTGAGGGAAACAACTTGGCAGAACGCTCGACGAACTGTAGAATCTCTGTGTCTCGACATCCTCGTTAAGTGGCGGGGAGATGAAGAAACTGGTCGCGACCAACTGGACGAGATCTTGCGTGAGGTCGTTGTCATCTCTGATTCAGAGGATGACGACGAGGATGATGATGACGATGAAGACGACGATGACTCGACCGATTATACGTCGGACGAGGATGCTGATCAAGCCAGGCTCACACCCATGCCTGTGTACCGGTCAGCACAACCTGTCCGTCATATGTATCAGCCAGATCGCTCCCCTCCTAGGTCCTCTGTTCGAGAAGCGATCCAAGTGTTTTCTCCTCCTGCTCCAAACGTGGTAGCGTTGGGATACACTGATCGTGGCCGCAGAGTTGACAGGAGAGCTCAGCGTGGATTCAGAAGATACCGCGCCTGGGAAGAAGCCATCAGACGTAATCGAGTGGAAACACCAGTGGCTGGGCCGCCCTCTCTGGATACTGCCATCAGCCATGCCGCCTCATATCAGCCTTCTAGGTCTATTGCGCCTTCTTATGACGTCCATATCCGGCCATATGACGACCTAAGTCCAGTGGTTTATCCCCCTGGAACTTCCCCAGGTTTGAATAGCCGCGGAATACAACGGCCCATGTATGAGGTATCATCTTCTTTGACTTCATCACCCTACCGTGGTCCGCCCATAGATGCTCGGCCCTCTCATGAAAAGGTAATGTCCGTTGTGCCGTTCTCAACTAGCACGTCATCTCGCGAGCTGGCTTCTTCGGCTTCCAGTCATTTCCCAGACATGTTGGTGCGCTCTATTGAGCCGGCATCCCCAGCCGCGCAGTCCACATACATACGCACCCTACCCCCCAGGAGCCAGGTCTCGGTAAGTTCTTATGCAACACCGGTCACACCACTGGCCGGTTTCCAGCATCCCCCTAGGCTTGTTTCAAATCCAGGAGAAGGAATCCAATCTTGGGACCGCCCCCCAGCGACGCAGGTAACCTATGATGGACCGCAAAATGCCATGGATTTCAATGCCATTTCCAGTAGAGAAAACAATCATTCGCATGACTTCCGTGGCCAGACATATCCGCATCCCACTGCATATGGAGCACAGCCAGCATCTTCTTTTCCTCATCCGGCATCAGGCAACCCAGTGTCAGCTCCTTCTTCCAGGCTTCCGGAGATGAGGAGAATCGTTCTAAACGCAACCCGCCCTGGAGAGCGTTCAAATCCTATCCTTATGGAGGATCGAGGCGGATACTATGAAAGGGTCAATCCTCGACCTGAAGGCAGCGCGCGAATTCAACTACGACCTACCCGCCCTGCTCAACCACCGGCAGAGGTTGAGGTCCAAGCCACTGTCAGACCTCACACGATTTTTCAATGGGAAGAAGATTCGAGGCATAGGGCTGAGCGCCGAGGTGTTGCAGAAATCGAAGTCAATCCTCTATACGATTCTCGCTCTCGTGCACCTCCTGCACCCCATACTCACCCCTACCCTCCTCGCGACTACTATGGTGCACCAAGGCTTGAACCACTGACCAAAGAGCCGGACTACAGAGTACAAACCCGGCAAGTGCCTAGTGGAGAGTATGCTGCACCACCTCCTGAGGGCTATTGGGTCATGTAAGTTATAGACACTCTTGATTAGCATACGCCTTGAATTTGCTTTGATTTGATACTTATGGGTTGCAGACGACAATATGGTGACAGACAGGTCCCACGACCTCATCCCGAACCCATTTATCATCCCCTCCCCCCGCGACCCTCTGGGGTAGATGAACGGTATGATACTAGACGAGAGCATCCGAGCCTAGGTCAGCCAGCATCAAACGTAATTGTTATCGACTGATGTGACATTTCTGGCCCTTGGGCTTCAATGTCAGCTCGCCCCTTGTTCCTTTGTTTTTTCTACATCGAGTTTCAAGCCCAGGCATTGCGCAGCATCCAATGACGATGATTATGATGAGCACATCGAGAGTTAGAAGCATATATGGTTTTGTTTGTCTGTTTGTTTGTTTTTTTGTCTTTCAAAAATGGCATGGCATGGCAAAAAAGCATGGAGTGGAGGAATTTTGCTTGGTTGGACTCATGTTTATATACCCCCCAACGCTCTCCTTTTGCCGGACACGGCCACGTGGAAGCACTACTATTAGATACCCATTGGAGGGAGGCATTGGCGGCTGTTTGTTTGTTTCGTTTTGTCGAGCATGGTTTGGAAAAGAGCATCAATGATGGAAAGACTTGTGCGAGTACATGATGCGTCTGTGTTAGAAAGGGGTGTGAAATTGAAGGCGAGTCGAGTGCCGAGTTCATTGTGCTTGAAAATTGAACATGTCGATTGTGATTGTGCCTCTTTTGTCACAGCTTACTATGATATATAACAAGAACATCATGAGCAGATGGTAGAACAAGTAAATATGTATTTATTTCGAGAACAACAAAAAACTAATAGTTAACCACGCAACCCACATTTCGCTCACATGTCAAGTGAGTCCCAGCAGCTTCTCTTCTTTTTATGACCCGTGGGGTATCCATAAGATGCATACAAAGGCTATTTTCACCCAATCATGCCGTCATTTCTTTCATGCAAGAACGCTCTCTCTCCTTAAGAACCCCACCTTTAGTTCCGGCCTCTTCTCTGCCCCTTACCCACTCCCGAGCCTGGGCCGTGTCTCTTCTCGGTGCCCAGGCCCCTTCGGCCAGCAGCAATACCGCCCTTTCCGCTCCTAGGGCCGCCGAAAGAGCCGCCGCGGCCTCCTCGGCCTCCATGCATCGGGCCGCCTCTTCCACGACCCCTACCGCCGCGATCGCGGCCGGGGCTGATGCTGTTCTTGACGGCCACGGCGTCGTCCTCGTCCATCTCGTCGCCGTCGTCGCCGTCCTTGGAGCGCTTGTTGGAGAACTTGAGCCTGCCGCCGCGACCGCGCTTGGCAGCGTCGCGGCCCTTGATGGCGGCGACGTAGGCGCCCACGCCTGAGTTCTCGGCGCCGCCGGCCTGGTCGACGTCCATGGCGCCCTCATCATCGCTGTCCTTGCCGAGGATGAGCTTGCCGTCGAGATCGGTCTTGGCTTTTGTCTTTTGGGGCTTGCGTAGTTTGACGGGTTTGGTGGATGATATTCTGGCGAGGGCCTTCTTGTCGAGAAGGTCGAGGGGCTCGTCGTCGTCTTCGACAATGTATGTCTTGCCGCCCTTCTGGGCCTTCTTCTTGGGTCTCTGTGCGCCCTCGTCGTCTGACCCCTCAGATTCGTCTGAGTCGCTGCTGTACAGAGCGCGGTCGTATTCGTTCTCATACTGTCGCTTGCCGTCGTCCTCTTCGTCGTCTTCACTAGCGTCGTCGTCGTGGGCACCCTTGGCAGCATCCTTCTTTCTCTTTGCTCTCTCCTTGGTCTTGCGGATGTTGGCGAGCAACTTCCTGTCGGACTCGGGGCAGCTCTTGTTGATGGCGTCGAAGCCGAAGCGGCGGACCATGCGCTCCAAAATATGCTTTACCTTGGCCTTGAAGTGGCCCTTGTGTTCGTTGCTCCAGATAATCAGGTTAGGAACGAGTGTGTCCAGTCGCGGCATCATCAGCTCAACTGGCAGGCTGATGACACAGACCTTGACGAAGCCAAGGCAGCTCTTGACGATCTCTCGGTTATTTGAAGTCAAGAAGAGATCCATCGTTTGCACCAGGTCAGACAGAGTCTGGTCGCTCAAAGATGATCGGAACTCGTAGAGGAGACGGCTGATGGCGGTGACTGACGCAGAAATCATGTGGGGGGTGCTTCCGGCTAGACCAGCGCTCACCATGGTGAAGAACTCTTCGATATTGGCCGTGGCAGCTGGGGCATCGCTTGGCATGTGAGGCACCTTGCTGTTGTCGATGACAGCGCCGTTAGCAGCCGCCATCTTGTGTCCCATCTGAACCAGGAGGTCGTAGGCGCTTTCACGGGCACGTTCGTTGTTCTCCTTGCAGCAGATGACAATCTCGCTCAGAACGGACGGGATGAAGTGAAGGCAGTTGTCAGGGACAAAGGGCAACAATGCAGTAATGGCAGCGATTCTCTCGCGTCTAGCCGGAGCAGAGACCTTCTCCGAGCTGGAGAGGATCAGGGTCTGCAGCTCAGCATTTCGCTCCTGCAGAGCAGCCTTACCAAGCTCGGAAGTGGCCAGTCGTGGTATCAGCTTGTAAGCCTTCTTCTGCAGCTGAGGCTCCTCCTCCTTGTTGATGATTACAGAGGCAATCTCAAACAATGTAGCGAAGCTCTCTCGTGGGAGATATGCCGAAATGGTAATGACAAGATCCATGAGAGTCTGTGCAGTAGACGGCATGTGATCCTTTGACTTTTGTCCTTGAGCGGGCTTTTCAGCGGCCGTTGCATTCTGGAGTTCCCCAGCAAGCATTTTGCTGACACGATCGAACGTGTCCATGAGCTCTTGGTTTGGCGTGATGCTGAGGAAAGCATTTACAGTCTGCAGGATGGGGCCTCGGCTCTGGGGCAAAGTCTGGGTATACACGTTAAATAGAACAGCAAGCATGTTACCAGCAAACTGGCCCAGGTACGCCAAGTTTTTGCGAGCGGCATCCTTGGTTACCCGGCTCTGTAGGAGGAGATCCTCTTCCTCCTCCTCGATGTTTGCAATGGCCTGGTTGGATTCAATCAAAGTCCTCAGACCTCTGCAGATGTCCAGTCTCAAGTCGACTTGCTTGTAGAGAAGATTAGCCAAAATTTCAGCCATAGCTTGGTCGAAAGACTCCATCAGATCGAGCGGCAGGTCGCAGTAACCCGGCAGAGTAGACCAGATTTGCTGCACCAGCGTCTCGTAGATCTTGATCTCCATAGTCTTGTCAGCTTCCCCATGATCCAAGACCTTCTGGAACATGACTTCACTCAAGGGCACCATCTCGCTCTTGAAGTGAGCCAGATTTGTGTTGCTAATGTAGTCTCGCAGGATGGGGAACAGCCATGCTCTTCCGTTCTGACCCTTTACGGGCTTGATGATGTTCAATGGGAGAATGGACAGAACCGCCTCAGGGCCCATAGCTCGAATAGCCTGGCCCAGGACCTCGTCCGCCTCCTTCTTGTTCCGGAAAGACGGGTTTTCGCGAATCTCTCCGATGGTTCGTGTGACATTGAGCATGATTGGGTTCGCCCTCCATCTCAGAGTGGTGAAAATAGCCTCCAGGACATTGAAAGTCTGCAACCAAGCGGCTTGGTATTGAACACTGAGGAGAGACTCGGCCGCCTTGGCAATTTTATCCAGGACTTTCTCATCGTATATTGACGGCTCAAGAATAACCTGTGGGGGAATGCAGTTGGCCATGAATGAGACCAAACACTCGGAGGCCGAGATTCTAATGTTTTCGGAATCAGACTGAAGGAACTGCGCCACCATGTTGAAAAGATCGGGAAGGTTTTGGAAAGTCTCGTCAGCTTCAACCTGTGCAGACACATCGTAGCCTCGGGAAAGGATCGCAAGCCACGGGGGGACAAGTTGGGTATCGTTCGCAGCTGGTCGCAGCTCTGAAATGATTTCCATTAGGCGAGGCAGCTTTGCTGAAGTGAGTTCGTCTGTCATTCCCTCAAAGATCAACTCGAAAATCTCAAAGGCGGCCATGGTCATGTACTCGTTGCCCGTCTTAGCAATGTTTAGGAGGAGTTCACAAAGAGACTCGATTTTGGTGCTGGGCCAGCCACCACTCGCCGATGCCACTGTCTTAATCAATTGAAGTGCGTGGATTAATGCCGGATCGTGCGTCGTGCTGGGCGCCTTCTTGCCCTTTCGCGCCTGGACAGCCTGGGCTGCAAGATCCTCCAAGTTCTTCAGCGCAGTGTGGGCGCACATGTCTGCGGCTGGGTGGTCCGTAGAGGGGCTTGGCGGTGGGTTCTTAAGAACTTTCTTGAGCGCATCTTGAGATCGTCTTCGCACCTTGGGCCTCTGATCCAAAGCAAGGTTCAGCAGTCCGGCAACGGCACGCCTTGGTCCAATCTGGGTAACAGACAGTTCCCATGAAGCGGCATCCTGAGCCAGGAGGAGAGATTCCAAGCAGCCAATTGAAGTCCTGAGAAGAATTGGCTCTGCATCCTGCGACAACAAAACCGGCGCGAGCAGGGTAAGGATCTGGGTAAACTTTGATCGAAGCAGAGGCTGCGGTGCGAACGGGGTGACTACGTCGAGAAGATAAACCACCGGAGTGGCCAATTCGATGTTAACGTTTCCATTGTTCTCCGCCTGCTGAAGAAGCGCGAGAAGGGCGGCAAAATATCCAGTAGAAGTGGGAGCTGTGTTCTGCTCCTTCAAAGTTGATTCGACCGCCTGCAAGACAACGACAGTCTAAGCGCACACAAAAAAGTTAGCCAATGCAAACCGTACATCAATCTCTGAATACACAAGAATGCTCACCTTCTTCTGACTCTGAAGTCCCGGGGACTTGATCTTGTCCAGCTTCTCAGCCAGAGTCGGAGTTGGAGTCGCCATCTTGTCGTAGATATCGTCCAAAACCTCTTGAGTGAGAGAAAGCGTCCGCTTCGCCCGCTGCAAAATTCGAGACAAGCAAGCGCACAGCACAAAAAATTCCTTATCGTAATCCCCGCCAGTCGATAACGATAACGATAAGTTGCGCCAGACAGGTGGAGTGTGGCTGAGCCAGCGTATGCCAATACCCAATATTCGACATCGCTGTATCCGAGCTGTCGACGTACCTGCGGCCCCTCCAAGCCTCACCCAAGCTCCAGCGGTAGTAATTGGTCGTCAGCTTTCTGGGGGATCCAGCTTCGCAAGTTCGATTCCGCTCCGGCCACTGAACTGCGCAGCTTCGGCGAGGAACCATGACTTTCCTCATACTTGTGATTGGGGACCTGCACATCCCGGACAGGGCGCTGGACATTCCCGCAAAGGTACGCCGAGCAAGAAAGAAGCCCCAGCGGCTTTACCCTGGAGCTTGGTGTTGTCACTGTTTGCTAACTTGTCATGTTGCGTTCGCCCCTCTAGTTCAAGAAGCTGCTTGCGCCCGGCAAGATTGGCCAGACTCTATGTCTCGGTAACCTCACCGACAAGCACACCTACGAGTATCTACGGTCCCTGTCGCCGGACCTCAAGATCGTCAAGGGCCGCACCGATGTCGAAGCCACGTCTCTCCCCTTGACGCAGGTCGTCACCCACGGCGGCATCCGAATTGGCTTCTTGGAAGGCTTCACGCTTGTTTCCAACGAGCCCGACCTGCTTCTCGCTGAAGCCAACAGACTGGACGTCGATGTCCTGTGCTGGGGCGGCACTCACCGTTTCGATGCCTTCGAGTACATGGACAAGTTCTTCGTGAACCCAGGCAGCGCGACGGGGGCCTTCTTGACAGGAGCAAGCCTGGATGCAGAGCCTACGTCTCCAAGCTTTTGCCTGATGGATGTGAGATCTTCTATATACTCTATAATCTTTAGTAATGATACTGACTCTTATGACAGGTTCAAGGCATTTCACTGACTCTCTATGTTTACCAATTAAAGACGGATGAAAAGGGAAATGAGAATGTGGCGGTAGAGAAGGTTACTTATACAAAGCCCGTGGAGCCATCTACGGGTTCATCATGACACACCTGACTTAATTGGAGAAAGAGAAGATGCTCAGCTAATAGAAACCATTGTAATTGCCGACGGCAGAGGTAGAGAAGGAGTCAATACCCGGGCCAACCCAATTATACATAACAACTTTGGCGCTTGTCGGTGCACAGGTCCACCGTTACTTTCAAAGAACCAGAAAAAGCATAAAGATAAATTCAAATATCATTCAATAATTTCCGTCGCTTGGTATCTCGCGCATGAAACAAGATTCAAGTTCGCCTAACAATGCATCCCGAATTGACAGTCGTGAGTGCCCACAGTAACGCCCAAACAAATTCCTTGCTCGAAACTCCTTGTACTTCCCCCCTCTGCTCTTGTATGCTTCAGAGCCGTCATCATACCATCATACTCCTCCGTCTAGAGTTGATCCTCTCTTTTGTTGATAGCTTGTCGTCTTCATAGTCATCATCGGGATTTATTGTAGAATGCCTTGATGTAGTGGTACGTCTCCGACCCCGTTTCTTTGGTTCCTTGACTACTTGCTTCTCAAGTGGAGGCGATTCGCTCGTAAACTCATACACATCGGCCTCTGCCAAACCGCTACTATCAAGGTTGATACTAGTATCCCTTGATCCCTCGGATGACTCTGCGTCCTTCAAAGCATCGTTGACAATTCCCAAGCCTTTTGGTGCTATGCTCGAGGAACGCTTGCGGCGTTCCGTAACGACGCTACTTAGAAGGACGTCCGTGGCTAAATGTTTTGCTGCCAGAGGGCTCGACGGATTATCTTCGATATCAGATACTGCCATCTCTCGTTTACTCTTTGTCGATTCAGGCAGAGCGGATTCGTAGTTGCTGACCCGTCGAGCGTATTTCCCTTCTCCAGTTACGGCATCAAATAGCTCCTTCGTTGGTCGTCGCATCTTGGCCCTCAGGTTAGGCTCAGTATAACTGATAGTCGTCCGATTCCGCCTACTAGGCCGTGATGTCTCTCCGTTGGACGAGATGTCAGAAGGAGGAGGTGTGTCTCCTCGTGATCCCTCAGGCGATACATCCACCGCTAGAGAGCCAGGCGAGAATAATGCTGATTCTCTGATGGGGGCTGCCAAGTCCAATGATCCTTGAGGCTCAATCGTAAAGATAGGCAGGGCTTCTGCTTCAGCGGGTAATGGGTTCTTCGCTTTTTCTTTTTGTCGATCAAATGCCGCCCTCGATTTTGCTGCATTGAGTTTGGCTGTTGCTATCTCATCAACCACCGATGGCTTTGACTTGGAAATTTTCCTTGGGGATTGAATATCATCGTTAGTGCTCTTGACTGCCAGCGGTCTTCGAACGTTTTCTGAGAGCTCCAGTTGCGAGGTTTTTCTCTTCTTAACGAAACCCCTCCCCGACCTTCCTTCTGTCTTGTCGACTAATATCTTGCCAATGCTCTTCTCATTCATTCCCTTCTGAGGCTGATTGTTCTCGCTGTCGTCTTGAGCTCCAAATTTCCGTTTTGACCCGGCCTTAACGGGTAGAGTTGGTGCAGCATCCAAAGTATTCTTGGGTTTATTGACCCGGTCACGCTTTTGCGCTATCTGCTCCTCGCCATCGTCTACTTCGCCAGATTTTGACGATGCTAGTGTAATTGGGGGCTCCAGGCCCTTTGTCTTCTTTGAGCTTTCAACAGGCATTGATCTAGTTGGTGAATCGATCTTGACTGGGTCTTCTTCAATGTATTTAGACATTGGTGGAGGGCCCAGTTCAGGCGACTCGATATCAGCTTCTGACCTGAGAGCCAGAATTTGTTCATGACTATAGATTTGTTAGCATGTCATTTATCCACTGCGAAGTTGAGTTTACCTACTTCATTGATCTCCGGGAATTGGTCCTGTTTTCGCTGATGACGCCAAGTTCTTCAACATCCTTTGCAATTTCGCGTAGCCGCCTCTGAGATGGACTGGGCCGACTCGCGCTGAAGCCCAATGGGTTCTTTGATCTTCGCTTAATCATGGGCGAATGTCTCTTCGCGGGCGGCTCGAGGCCCAATTCTGCAATGAGAGAACCCCATTCGGTAAGTTGCGACTCTAATTTGGCCTTGATGGCCATCGCGTGATCTGCTATTCTTCGCGACTCGCTGTCGTCGACTTGTTTTTCCAGCTCCAGGATGCGGCTGCGCAGCTCGAGATTTTCCGACAGCATACATGCGCACTCATTTTCCAGTTCGCGGATTCGAAGGGCTCGGATGTTGTTTGTCTTTGCGAGTTCTCTATTCTGGCGAAGCATCTTCTTGCGAACTGAATGGCACGCTGTTAGCACGCGCGACAAATCAGAATTTGATACCCGAGATCACATACGCGTTTCCAGCGTCTCTGTCGGCACCGGGATTTCGTTGAGCCTAGCCATGGCTCCTCACGAGACACGCGTGTCTTCCGCGCAAATGGTTATGGAGAAGAGTTTAACAGCCGGCGATGGTTATTGGGGTATCAAAAGCGGTTGAGAAGACGGTCTGGAAAGCGCTTTGGGCGGGATAATTTTGGTTGTGTCATTATTTACTCCGCGACCTGTTTGGGCATAGCGCAAATTTTTATCTCTACACTAGCAAACCGTTTGTACACAAAAGCTTCTGGTTGCTAGGGTGAAGACCACGTGAATCTAGCTTTGGGAATGGACCCCGCCAGATCTTAGAAAGAAACTCAATACAATTGCTCGGTCTACATATCCGAAGCTGGTGAAGCTTGAGTTCAAGCCCGTTGATGCATTTTCTGTTAATGACAGCTGCACTTGTCTGCTAATCCAATGATCACTGTTTGATACTGAGACGGATAATTCTTCACACACAAATACATCCATCGCCCAAAATGTCGTATCCTACCAGGTCATTTTCATCGCATGTGCGCGCATCAAGTTCAACCGCTTCAGCTCCACAGTCACCGGCATTGTTGGCTCGAATCGAAGAGAAGAAGGCAGAGCTTGAGAATCTTAAGGAGCTGAGAGACTTGAGCGCAACAGTGGCAACTCAGATGGAGGCCTTGGAGCAGAAGCTCACCACCTTGTCAGATGGAACTGAGGGTAAGACAAGCTTTGAATTGTGCTTATTGAGGTGAGAATTGGGACTGACAACACGGGCAGTGATTGCTGCTGTGGTTGGTAACTGGCATAATGTGCTTCGTGCCATCAGCATGGCTTCATGTAGGTCTAGTATCACCACTCTAAACATGTACGGCTACTTAACCATTAAAATATAGCGAAACTGGCAAAAACAGCAGCTGGGCCTGCCGCAGAAGAAGCGTCAACATCCGCGGTGCAACTGCCACAAACTCTAGTACGAATTCCCACGGAGCATGCACCAACATTACAGGCGCAAGCCGAAGCCGTAGAAGCGGCAGCCGACGAGTCCATGACAGACGCGTAAGCTGGGATGGGCAAGAATGATGGTAGAGTAATTAACAGCATCGGATCGACTACTACTATTATGCGAATGGTTTTTTGAGAAGCTCGCCTCGAGCTTGTTGGAATCGACTGGCTACCATGGGGTGATACGAGGCAAGGGACATCGCCACAGGGGTCAGCGCACATGCTCTTGGATGCATGCATGCTGCAACAGACTCCGGTACTTTGCAGCCAACCTTTCCTTGATGTCATGGTCTCCCGGCATGTCAAGATCATGCCCTAGAAGATGCTCCTCTTTCCATCCCGGAAAGATGGAGTTGCAGATCGAAAACCTTCGATGGGAGGCATCCTCAGCCATCGTCGATTTTATCGGCAGCCTCCCACCCTTATCGCCGGTACCTTGCCGCGCCACCGATACTAATCCGAGACGCGTTGCCTCGGCCCTGGTCGCGATGTCGCTTGCCACTGCAACACAGGCGACTTGAAAGGGGAGTCGATAAAAATGGCGACCTGGGACAAGGGAAATGACGATGGGCCAGCAAGGTTGAAAGCAATCACTGTGGACCTTGGCGCAGCAGAGCGGAAGGTGGAAGGAGATCGCATTCATTTCATTTCGGCTCCACCATTTGGCAACCTGTCTCACCCGCAATCAACATTGAGTCCAAAATAGCTTCCTACGGCAGAGCTGATTTACCCCAGAGATTATTTGCCATTCCTACTATACCCAAACCAGCATCATCACAGCAGCGCTGGTTCATTTCACCAACTACTAGTTGAAATAGAAGGCTTCGCGAACATATTGGTTTCGGCCCCGCTTGAGCGCCCACGGCCGCCCGAGTCCGGCCTGTCCGCGAAATTAGACTACGGTTTTGGTCCTGTCCGCGAAGGATACGGAGTCGTAGTAATTAATTTCTATCGTATCTGATAGAAACCCCCTGCGTGCGAAGTTTCCAGTCTAATCACGCCCTCAGCGCGCTTCGCAGGCGTCATCTGCTGCTCTCAAGAGCTGCTGCGACAATGGCTCGGCGCGGCATCGCGAAGTCGTCATCGGCAGAGGATGTTGGCTTTGGCGCTGTGCAAAAAGGGGGCATTTGTGATGTCCGCTTTGGAGCCGATATCTTTCAGCGACCCGCGAGACCGGGCAGCTCTCGTGACGTTTACAAAAAACTGCCGACTCATCATACGCCAAAGCAAATAACGTCGTCGAAGCGGAATTTAGCGGGTGATAGCGTCGTCCAGGATCCCTGTCCAGGTCAACATCACAGCCAGGGTCACCGGCCATCGGATGTTGCTATTACCAGAGAGCTGAAGAAACATGTCATAGCAACCTCTCCTTCGGCTCTCCGTCGAGCAGCCAGACAATCCTCACCCCAATTTCGTCGTCGACCAGCCGTTGTTTCAGAGACTTTTCAGCCTCTCGATTCTTTGCGAGAAGCGTCTACTCTGGACATCAACAAGCACAATTATGAGAACACGGGGTCATCCTCCACTCGTGCATCTCAAGGTGTGTTGGCATACGGTCACAATAATCTACTCTCTCATTTTCCTTGCTTGCACCCAGTCATTGACATACTTTGCGCTTCTCCTAGAGCGATTCGCTGAAGTATACGACATACTAAGGGACACAATTGGCGAACGCACCATCTGGGAGCAGGTCAAGAGACACTCGGCCGGCCAGTTTGAATGGCTGTTGACCCATCTGCCGTCTCCGAATTCTAGCATTCACGACAGCTCATCTGAAGAGTACGCATCTGAGCACGGAGCTGACGGCAAAGTTTACGTCTGCAATCTAGTGCTGCAGAAGAAGCGGGAGCCACATAGCGACAGCGAGTGCCCGCTCAATTCATATTATCTACTGGCGACGCCACTGCAATACAGCGCCAACTGGACCGTGGAAATGGAGGAGCCTCGGATCGCCGGTGATGACGATTCCGTCACCTGGATGGACCATAGCCGTCCAGTAACGCCGCCAATGAAGGTTCCCGAGATTGTTCTCGCCGTTGAAAATGCGGTTTCGCCAGCGTTTACTGCGGTGAGCGACAGGAGCTTTGGCGATAGCTCGTCACGAGCCACCTCATTCTCGCTACCGCGGATTGAGGACTCGCTGGAGGAGCTGGATCGGCTCGAAGAGCAGTTGGAGGCAGTGAACGCGTTTACGCAGTCTCAACAACTGGCTCTAGTAACCAGACCACCACCAAAGGTTTCGTCTTATTCAACACCAGAAGAGGCGATGAGAGCATTCAAGAGATCGACGGTATCTGGTGCACCGGCCACAGTTCGCTCTAAACCTGCCGAAAAGGCCATCGCAACACCGCGTCGATCTGCGTCTCTAACTGTTCGGGAGAAGAGCCCTGAAGAGCCGGCCAAGGGATCCTCGAGTCGTCGGTCCGGCCTTGGTGTATTCATGTCTAAAGCCGGGAACACTCTGGCAACGGTGGCCAAGTCTTCCGTTCGCTCATCAAAAACGCCTACAGTTCCCAGTTTTGAGTTGCCGGGTAAGGCTGTCGCTCGACGCTTGAGGGAAGTTGGCGAAACCCGCGAGGCACATCATGCGGCGGCTCTCAAGGCATTAGAGGCCCCCCCAAAGTCGAGAAGTAACAAGACCTTGCCCAAGCCTACCTTTGAGCTACCTGGAGATACCATTTCGCGGCGCAAGAGGGAGGAAAGCGAGGCCAAGCTGCGGGCCCAGGAAGAAGAGCAGCGCAAGAGACGCGAGTTCAAGGCACGACCTGCTCGGCCAAACTCTACGCCTAGCACGCTTCCCCGTGACACCGTAGCAAGCCGAGCTCGTCAGGCCAAGATTCAGGAGGAAAACGCGGAGAGGCAGGCGGCCTTGTCCCACAAGGTCAAGCGACTGTCGCTGGGTCTTGTGCGCGATGAGCCTATGACGCCCACCCCGAGTAAGGCGGAAAAGCAGCGTGGACGCGGTTCCATGATTGCGGTCGCAGAGTCTATCAACCGGTCGATACTTGCATCAGTGGTCACCGCCACCAAGAGTAAGAATCCGCTATCCATTGAAAACATGATGACCCGGTTCCGGTCTAAGAGCAAAGAGATTCTGGGGCACGACTCTGCTAGCATCATGGAGAAGAAGAGTCACGAGAAGAGCGACAGACCAATGACTGCCAAGGCTGCCCGAGACGAGGCTGCTGAGCGCTCTAGAATAGCGAGTCGGGAGTGGGCAGAGAAGAAGCGTCGTAAGGAGGCGGCATCTCTGAAGCAAATCACTGGAGTTTAGGCACTGTTTGTCTACTCTTTCTTTTATTCATTTTCTTTTCTATCATACCCGTGTTCTTGAGGTTCTCTTTAAGAGGGGCTGCTCTGACTGAGTAGCATCAGACGCACAACATATATATCAAGGAGGGGAGTTACAACGCGGGCGGCGAGTATCGATACCGCCATTGTTTCAACTGTACAAATAGGGACGGGACTGGAGTTTTTTGAGCTTGTGGATTTTTTGATGTCGCACATTTGTCGACACTTTGGGATACAAAGACTTTTGCGGGTTTGGGAGCAATCCCACGGTTGCAGCCGCGAGGCGCGCAACACTTTAGCTATGATACACTGTAGCTACTTGAGCTTTCTACTAGGATAGAGAACGGGGCTGACAATTGGGCAGCCAGTAATTGGGCGGCTGATTCGCAGAAAGGTGGATGAGGCTAAAGGGATCTGCCGGCTGTGCTGTGCAGGCTGGATGCATTACGGCTAAGAGAGGAGAGACTCTGCAGTAGAGCTGGGAGAAGGAGAAGTCTAAGGACGGCCAAGGTTAGATTAAGACTGCTAGTATTGATATTAGACTATTAGTATTAGCATTAGCAGTAGAGGCAACAATGCAAATCTTTGAGCTGTCACCTGTCATTTGATGTCATGTCATCAGTCACCATTCCCTTCTAGCCAGATTCAGATTCGAGCGAGTGTCAAGTTTAGTCTGCCAAATGCAGCAATGACGTCTATTAGCTCCGTGAGTTTTTAGTATTCACTTTTATTAATAACATAAGGCTAGGGACTGCATCGTTACATCCTCGCTTGGTTGCCAATTTTTCATTAGTTTCTTCACACTCTGCTTTTTTTTTTATTGAGTCATCTCTTAACGGGTGCTTTGGAGTATTCACGCCTCTTGTTTCTTTCGCTGTGACTGCTGCACGCGCTCTGTATTAATACCTGGTGCGGAACAAGGTACAGGTGCCTGGCCTGTTTGTATATCCTGGTTTTGTTTGTGCCTTGGCACGGCAGCTGTGATGAGCTGCTAAGAGAAGAGAAGACAAAAAAATCTTCAACTTCAAAAAATCTTGGCGACAACACCAGAATATTCATCCCGACACATTCTAGCCGCTCATCATTGCTGTCGTCTTTTTCTTCTTCTCTTTTTTACTCTCTCCAATATATATATCCATCTCATCTCCGCCGTCGTCACCTCGATACCCAGCCAGCGTCATCATCTCGATATCCTCACTTCAGATCACCCCACGTCATAACCCCCAGATCCAGACTGACTGACTCGCTTTCCCGCCATGGAGGCTCCAACCGTCGCCGTCAACGGCTGCACCATCGTCGGCGTCTTCCAGCCCGCCTCGGCCAAGTACCCAAAAGCGCTGGACATTTTCCACGGCATCCCCTTCGCCAGCGCCCAGCGCTTCCGCGCCGCCGTGGCGATGCCTCCATCCGAGGCCTCAGGCGTCATCGATGCCTCGCGCCCTGCGCCCTCACAGCCGATCCCCATGGCGCAGCACGCCACAGCAGAAAATCCGTTGACGCTCAACGTGTTCCGGCCGTCGGCGTCGGCGTCGGCGTCGGAGTACGTGGTCGGGCCTGAGAGCGAGGGCGTGAAAGATCTGATGCCCGTGGTGGTTTACGTTCACGGAGGGGCCTTCAACTTTGGGTTCCCGCTGGAGAGGGATCTGGCGTCGTTTGTGGCCTGGGGGGCGAGCCAGGTGCTTGTTGTGAGCGTTTCGTATCGGCTGGGGGCGCTGGGGTTCTTGGCTGGTGCGCCGGAGACGCAGGAGCTGAATTTGGGGCTGAGGGACCAGAGGCTGGCGGTTGAGTGGGTGAAGGAGTGGATTGGTGAGTTTGGGGGGGATGCTGGCGATATCACGCTTCTGGGAACAAGTGCTGGGGCGCATTCGGTGAGTTTTTTGAAATTTCACATCTCTTGGTGGGATATCTCATTACTAGATGAAGATGAAGATGAAGATGATACACCAAAGAACGGCAGGTTTTACTGACATCTTCACCTCTCAGGTTGGCCATCACCTCCTCAATCCTTCTCCTCTCCCCTTCCGCAAGGCCATTCTTGAGTCTGGATCTCCAACCGCGCGCTCTGTGCTTTCTCCTTCACACCCTCGCAACGTAGGCCATCTAAACGAATGCAGCATGTACGCCAACAACAGGCCTCTCGACATCCTCCCCATCGAGTCTCTCATCGAAGCCTCATTTACCGTCTACGCCATGCACCACACGCCCGTGACTTGGCCCTTCCAGCCCGTCATTGATGGTCCCGGAGGCGCCATCCCAGACTTGCCCCTGAACCTGTGGCGCCAGCTCGTCGAATCGGGTCGTGCCAAGGACATTTCCGTCATCACCGGCTTCTGCTCTCACGAGGGCACGACTTTTGCTCCGCAGCACGCCTCCACCAGCGCCGAATTTCGCTCCTTTTTCCAGAAACTCATTCCTTCTTTTTCAGCAGACGACCTCGACGCTCTCGAGCTGCTGTACCCCGATCCTCTTATCCACCCGGACTCCCCCTATCTTCAGCCCCCCGGCATAGGGGGTCCTCAGAAACGCCCGTACGGAGCGCAGTTTCGCCGCATCCACGAGGCTTACGGCCATTACGCATATATTTGCCCTGTTCTTCACACAGCTCACACTTTATCTCGAGCTGGAGCCCGTGTATATCTTTATGAATACGCTGCTCTCTCATCACCATTCAAGGCAGCTTCTCACGGTGACCAGCCTCCCGCCGTAACACACGACCTAAACATTCTCGAGTCGACTCCAGGTCTCATAGCTGTCGCCAAGGAGATGAACCACCGCTGGGTCTCCTTCTCCTCCTCACCCTCTGGTACACTCAATCAAGACGACCAGGAGGAAGCTTGGCCCCTGTTTCAGAGTCCCCTTGGAGACGATAGCGCCGCTACGTCATTCTCCGGAGCAGGAATTGGAGAGCTTCTCATCTTTGGAGAAGGTAATGACGAAGCTGCGGGAGGGAGAAATCAAGGCACGCCGGTCAAGACGAGGAGACTTACAGACAGGGAGCTGGAGCAGTGCCGCTTTTGGTGGGACCGCATGGAGTTGAGCCAGGGGATGGGTGAGCGAGGCACTGCGTCGGCTTGGCTGAAGGCGTAAATTAGGGGGCCGGTGAAGGATATGGAGAGAAAATGAAAAGAAAAGAAAAGACAAATAAATTAAACAGGCAAAACAAGGAAACCATAGTGTTTCGTTAGGCGTCTTGGTGGAAGGTGCTAAACAGCTGATTTGATCTATTGGCGTGTAAATACGGTAGGGAGCTTTGTAGATATTCACACTCCCAAGCAACAAGACGGGTAAAAAAAAAAATAAGTTGCGAGTTTGTGTCTATGAACAATGAAACACAAACACCAAGACAAATTCATAAAGTGTCACATCTTTAAAGAAGACAAGGTGAAAAAAGTAAGTGTATATTTGTATAGATTAGACCCGCAACTTTGTACCATGTAATAGCATTTCCTCCATAAAAACATCCCAGCATCTATATACCCAACATCCCTTTTATTTTAAAATTCCTCCGCATTACCAAAGACATTGTTTCCAAGACACGACAAAAAAAAGGTCCAAATCGAGGCAGAGGATTGGCCACGACGACGAAAAGACGGACACCATCAAACCAATATGAAATCCGTAGACGAGCATAAAACATCTTGTTGATAAGATTCATGGTATGAATACGTCTGAGGAGGTGTGGAAGACATTGAAGGCACCGAATGGCTGGAATCATAGAGGTGTAGTAGAATCAAGTCAACCGTAGCAGCAACAGCACCGGCAGCAGTAAAACCGAACTCGCTACGCCCGCAGATGCAGATGCATATAGTTTTTTGTATGTACAAGTGCGTCTTCCCCCCTTTTTCTTTTCTCGTCGTTGTGTTTGTCATGAATAATGCATCGCTCGATAAAAAGAGCAAGCATCACTCTGTTTTCTACCCCCATCAACATCGATTTGTCACCTTTTGCTGCCTCCTCTTGAACAAGCAGATCCCTCCTCTTTCTTTCCTTCATTCTACCACCTCTCATCTTGCCCATATTAAATCGATTCTCATTCCCGTAAAGACCAAGAACAAGCTTCAAGATATTCGACTTGTACCGTGCTGTGGCTGCGTTGTAAATAAAAGAGTGTATGTGATTGAAGCGAGCGTAAATTGACGGGGAAAAATAAAGGGGAAGAACCAAAACCAAAAACCAAATTTCGTCGTATGCAAATCAGTATTAAACAAAGTGGTAGGGGGAAAATAGAAATCCTAAAAACGCCTCTCATGTTCCTTCAGCTTCTTCCCAACCCCTGAAACGGGCGAAGACGCCTGGCTGAACGGGGGGTATCTATCTTTCGAGCGCAACGAGCGTTTAAAACATCCAAAGTCTCACAGACGAGCGGCGCTTAGAAGTTCTGGGAAATGCCAGCGCTCTGCTGAGGGAAGTGACCAGGACTTTCAACGCGCGTGCTGCGCCGAGCGGGATTGTCGCGGATGATGGGTGGAGCGGGCATCTCGTTGGCACCACCGTAGGGGGTGTCATAGGGAGTCTGGCTATATTGATCATAGTAGCCGGCGCCAGTGCTGTAGGCCATGCCTGCGCCCGCGTCAGAGCCATCTGATCGGCCGGTTGCGCTGTATGAAGAAGACGCATTAGAAGCTCCTCGTCGAACATCGCCGCGGTTGTTTGCCGCTGACGGTCCCATAGCGCCAAGAATCTCTCCCTCAGGACCATCAATCAATGCCGCGTCAGACATGTTGCCGCCACGAGTAGGCGAAATGTCGGAATAACCGTGAGTGGCACCAGAAATCGTGGTCGAAGCTTTTCGACCTGTTGAGCCGCCAAGAGTGGTTGATCCCCAGCCACGGTAGCCAACAGATTCTTCTTCCCGCATCTCATACGCGTCTCCTCCAGTCATGCCAACCACAGGAATGGTGGGATCGGCATTGGGGTTGTAGGCGTAATCCTCGACTTCCTTTCTTCGCTCGGCCTCGGCCACCCGGCGCGCACGACGCTTCTTCCACAGGAAAAGTCCAATGACGGCCAGGATGGCAATGGCGACAATGGGAACGACGACACCAATGGCTACCTTGGCCTTTGAGTCGAGACCGCTGCTGCTATCCTTGCCAGCAATACCATTGGGAGTTGCCGTCGAAGTCGACGAGGTAGTGGTGCCACTGGCTGGGGTGTTGGTAGCCGATCGAGTGCGTGTTACAACCACCTGTTCGGTCGAAGGAGCGCTCCCGGAAACAGTAGTTGTTTCCTCAGTTGTCGTTGACGATGTAGGGGGAGGAGTAGTAGATGTAGGGGGCGCTGTTGTAGAGTCGCTGCTGCTGCTGCTGGTAGTATGCTCTGGGGTCGTAGAAGTAGACGATGAGCTCGAAGTAGATGACGACGATGAGCTTGACGTAGATGAAGGCGGTTCCGTAGAAGTCGGTGGCTCTGTCGATGACGATGAAGTCGGCGGCGGTGGTGGTGTAGTGCTACTCGATGGAGGCTCAGATGGCGGAGCTGTCGAGGACGGGGGGTTGTCTGGAGTAGACGATGAAGGTGTCGATGAAGGAGGAGGCGGTGGTGCTGTTGATGATGGCGGCGGCTCTGGAGTTGAGCTCGGTGGTGGAGATGGAGTTGAGGAAGGAGGCGCTGCGGCGTCCGAATGCTCGGGCGGCGACGAATTTTGAGGCGGATTAGATGTGTTGGTAGACATGGTGACGGCACCGGTGTGGACAGTCGTAAACTGGATCGACTGTGTTGAGATGCAATGTTAGAATGAAGGTTCAAGGCGCTTAGCCGACTAGAAAAGAGCCGGGCGAAACGAAGCGCAATGCGAAGCAACAAATAGCGTGTATTCCCTCCAACCACCGGAGTCGACGACTCAAGCTAGAGCAGATAAGCCATCCAGATGATGGTCGTGCAATGGCACCAGGCCGAACGCAGTGGCTACGCACGAAGCCGACGAGAACTCAGCCGCGTCTGACGCCTCGCATGATGACCGTAGCCGTCGGGAAGCACGACAGAGGATGAAGAAGCACAAGATCGATTGAGCTCGAAACGGCTTGTAAAGGGAGGACAGAGGCAAGACAAACAGGAACCGCAAACGTACCTTGTTTTCGGTCCAACGTTCCAGAGACAATCCGAAGAACGTGCGAGTGGAACGAATCAGCCAATTCGAACGATGAAGGGAGCGTGCGCCAGTCGCAAAAATAGGCTGATCTTTTGATTCGTTCGTAAAAAAAAAAATAGAAAGAGAGAAAAAAGAAGAGATACGAGCCGCAACGGTTGGATTCGGCGACAGGCCCACGAACGTCTGACGGCACCTTAGCCTTGGCTTAGCTCCCCGGGCTCGTACAAGCAGCGAAAAGCGCAGCGAATGGACGCAAGCAGAATCTGCGAGGAGGGTGGGCCGTGGGGCGTGTACGAGGTTTTGAACGATGGAAGAAAAAAAAAGAGGAGGCGGATGGGCAGAGAAGCGCGAGTGAGAGAGAAGCGCTTAGGAATGTCAATCTGGGACAGGGAATAAAACCAGATCAGCTGTCAAACCCAATGCAGTGCAAAACGCGTACCGGGTCGATGAGGGAAAAGGAAAAAGGGAACAGGACGAAAAAAAACTCGTTAGGGGGGCTTTGAGTGAGCGATACGAAGGAAAAGGCCGAGAAGAGCTACAAAGTTCTGACGCACCCGCACCCGAGCGACGATAGCAGCACGAAAAGGAACACCGGACGGGTGCGTTGGGGGGAGCCACTGTACACTGTAAAAGGCACTGTGCGGCTGCTCGTAATCTGTCTTGCACCGCCACGTGTGTCCTGCGCTAGCGTCACTGTACCGGATGGCCGTTCCTGCAGTCTCGACTCTGTGGTTGCCCCCTCTTGCTGTGCTGGATGGATTACTCCGTGGTCCTTTTCTGGCTTGATTTTGCTTTTTTTCTTTTTTTGCCGGGGAATCGGGGCTTGATCCCCGAGCGGCTAGTGTCCAGTGTCTTGCTTCTCCCCTGGGTACATGAACCGAGCTCTTGTTCTCAACACGTACATCAAATGTTGACAATTATCAACATTGAACCTTCAAGGTGCCAGGGACCAACACGCAGCTACAGGCACTATCAACACTCGACAGCAAATGGCTGAATATTGACCCCCAATCTCAATCGCCGCTCCCAGCTGACCGTCGCTGACACTGACCCCAATGGGCTCAAGGTTTCTGTTTTAGTGGTTGGCGCGACCACTAATTTCGCCTAAGTCGAACCTCCAAGCTCAAGCCACAGAGGGCACTAAAAAGCCGGCGAGCTTCAGCTGTTGGACAGCGGTGCAACTTCCCTCACTGTGAATGCATCGCAACTTCCTCAAACTCTTCGCAACATCATGACGCGCCTTCCAGTGAGTTTTGCTTTTCTTCAGCGAAACATTTCCGTTTTCCCCTCTGCTCATCTGATTCTTTCTCTCATTATTTCCCGCTTATTTGCGACTAGATTCATACTATGGCAAATCTCCATGCTGCTGCTACTGGTTTGCGACATGCAGCGGACCAAATCGATTTATACGCAGACACTCCTGTTCTTACTTTGCATAATGCGGAAGTTCGTATGCGTACTGTTGTACATGAAGCCCTGGCGCCTATACATGGTAAGTACTACTTGCTTGAGAAGTATTAACAATAGTGTTGACCTAGTAATAGATGCCATAGTGCAGATGAACGCCAGAATGGAACAGATAAACGCCAGAATGGATCAGATAAACGCTAGAATGGATCAGATATTCGATGGATTGAACGATATGGGTCTACGCGTTGGGCAAATCAACCAAACAACTACGAATATAGACAAAAGATTAACAGCGTCAAACTGGAATCTGTCTATTCGATCTCAGAACAGTATTGTTGTTCGTGATAATATGACAATCCATCCGTTATACAGCATGGTTACTGGTGATATTATCGTCGGTTGTCCTACCACTACCGCCGAGATTGACAGGATGACTGGTAAGTTTTATTATACCGCTGGATGTATGCAAATGGTTAATATTATTTAAACTAGCTGTCCGAATTGACGCAATCCTTCGACAACTCGATATGATTCCCACTGGGTCGCTGAATATCAAACGACGGCAGCTGAAGCAAGCTTTGGGAGTGGTGGTTCATGTACTCTAATCCTAATTAAATATTAATTATCACGATGTCTATTGCGTGCAGGCACCGAGAAAAAGAGACCCTGGTGCAAAATTCAGCACAGCCTCCGTGGGTTATTACCGAGCAATAAGCACGGAGCAAAGCACGTACGTATGTGTGGTGGATGATGCGTGTCATATGCAGAGTGCATCACACTTCTCGGAGGCGCAAGGGCTTTTTTTCTACCCCGACAAACCACACACCACACACAATTGGTACAGAGGAACGGTTGTTTGCGTCAAGTCTATAAGTAAACAAACTCATGATGATGATGCCCTCCATCTTCACAAGCCATCAACCAGCCATTCTTGCGGCTTAAACAATCACACTAGGTAACTGTCGGCGCCAAATCCTCGGCGCCTATACTAAACAGACAAAAAAAACAAGGGAGCCCAAGATTTGCACTGCCCGTCTCACACTCCGTCCTCCGGGCCTCACTGCCACAAAAGCATGGTCCGTGGGAAGCTTACTAAAGTGCCCAACTGACTTGACAACCCGGTTATTATTAGCCCATCCCCCTAGAACACCAAAAAAGGGCGCGCTTGCTTTGTCACATTGTTCTCTCTCAAGTCAAGGCAAACGATGATTCAGCTTGTCAGGCGGGGAACGCAGTAAGAGATAAAAACAGACACAGACGCTACTATCAACTTCGTGCCTTAGTGTCAAGACTGCTGCAGTGCAAATATACGAGTAGATACGACGTACATGCACGGATTCGAGCACCTGATCCGAAATACTCAAGCACATTCCATGGGTGTTATCGCGCGAATCAATGGGGTGCTCCACAGGAGCAGTCATTTTAGAGCCCGAATGATGATCTCCTTATCCCTAAGCTGAAATGGCACGTGATACCGACTTCACTTCCTTGAACCGCCTATGTTGATAAGAGAGAACGACGAGTTGACTACTGTTGGTAAATAAGACATTGCATATCAAACACTCAACACAGCACACACAATTGACTACTATCGGGCAATAAGACATTACATGTTAAACACTGAACACAGCACACTCGAATCACGGAGGAAGATGTCACCTAACAAACAAAGCAAATACCTAAAAATACACACAGATCGAGATATCAAAACAGCACAAGCACCAACACACAAAAGCACTATTAAACACGCAAATAAGACAAAACATGCAGCAAAGAAAAAAAAAATAAAACGAATAATAAAAAAAGGGTGAGTGCATCTGATTGACCTATATTGCCTATGTACAATTTTTCCTTCAGATGCCAAAGAAGAGGCACGAAGTTCGTCACCTGAGATGTAGTTCATGTGTGTTGGGTTTAGGTTCCAAGTCCATCTATATGCAAACATCGCAAAAAAAGCCCAAAATTCGAAAAGAGTTCCGTCGTAATCCCTAATTACTCCTGTGGAAGTGAACAAAATAAACAAAACTCCCTTTTGGAGAGCGCTTTGAAATGCCGCTTATCTGTTGGCAGAATCATGCAGATGCCGTAAGCAAGAAATGACGACGCTGATACTAAAGAAATACCACCCGAGGCAGCCAGCCTACTCTACGCCCTCTCTAGGGTCGCACTGACCATGAGGGCTTCAGCTGGTCGTCCATGGCAGCTGCCGTGAAGACCGTGTCGCCAGGCAGACGGCTGACTCGGCCTGCTCCGCTTCGAATAGCCTGGAGGTGAGCCTGAGACATGCCGCTCTTGTTACTCCTGATGCTGCCTGCGTCACTGGCATTCTCAGGATCTCTGAACTTCTTGGGAGGGGCAAAGTCCAGAGCTGTAAAGGTGCCTGACTTTCGGAGCAAGTGCCTGGATAGATGTGTTAGCCAATACGTCTCATTCATGTGTTGACAATGCTACTTACGGGCTTGGGAGGGCAGCTAGTTCGTCAAAGGCACCAGCCAGCTGTGAACCGGCGGTTGGTGGCTGGAGGAAAGCTTTTCTCTCGCCAAAGGGGCTTTGGCTTCGACCAGCCGCATGATCGCGGATGCTGGTCGGGGGAGCGAAATCGGCGGCATTGAAGATGGCAAAAGAATCATCACCAAGCTTGGAGGGAGTCGGGAGTGTGTTCAGAGGAGCAGGAGGGGGGAGGTTCTTCTTGGGCTGCTGTTGGCGGGCCCATGCACCAGAGGCGGAAGAATCAGGCCTAGGTCCAAAGGCCGAGCCGGCACGAGATCCAAAGGCTGAACCGGCACGAGGTCGCCCAAAGGCGGAATCAGCACGAGGCCGTCCGGGACCAGGAGAGAAGGTTCCTCCGTTGCCATTAGGTCCACGGAAGCCGGGACCGCGCGGGCCGGGGCCACGAGGACCGCCCATCGGTCCACCTTGGCGTCCGCTTGGGGGTGGTGTCATGGCACGACGAGTAACAGGTTGAGCATACGGCATGACGAAGGCGTTGGTGTCGGCATCATAGTAAGCAGCGGCCTCCATGTAGCCCTGGTCGTAGTCTTCGTAGTAATCAGGGCCACCTTGTTGCTGGTTGGGCTTGGGCTGTTGCTGCTGGTGCTGTTGCGGTGGAGCGGGCATAGGAGGGGGTGCTTCATTAGAATCATCAAAGTACTCCTTGTAAAAGGAACGGATGCGGTTGGCGCGGATTTCGGGGTCGTCAGACTCCATCATGTCACTGGGAGGAAGTGGCCGGAAACCAACAGAGAGTCGCTTGCTGGCGTTTTGCGGAACGCCGAGACCACCAGCCTGGTGAGGGGGAGGTGGCCTTGACAGAGGTCGGCCACGGGTTTCTTCCTGCGGTTGAGAATCTTCATGATGGGGCAGTCCGGGAGAGAGAATCTGAGGAACGTTTCGATCAGCGGGGTGGGCAGGGGAGGCCATGCCATTATCAGTGTAAGCAGATGAACGAGCCGAGTTGGGATGGCTCCGAGAGCCATCTTGGCCAAGCTTCAAGGCAGCCGGAGCAGGAGTCGGGATATCAGGCACTTCGAATTCATCCGCGTTAAAGACGTCGACAGGAGGGACCGTTTCGATTTCCGGGACAATTGGCTGGACAGGAAGCATGACATCATGAACCTCGGCGGCACTGGGAGGCTGGTGCGTAGGCTTAGGGGCGGTAGGAGTAGCAAAGGGGTCGACCTTCTCATCCGGGGAAGGAGATCGTGGCGTCGACGGGTGCATGGGAGGCTTCGATAGGGCACTAGACTTGGGAGGGCGTGTTCCAGAGTTGTCGTTTGGGTTGAACGATCGGATAGAACCAACATCACTAGCTGCATATTGGTTGACGGTTCTATAAGGGTCTTCTTCGGTTTGGAGAGTTCGAGCATACGAGTGAATAGATTCGCGAGATCCATGGTTGCCCGGGGGAAGCAGATACGGCGATGTAAGGTTCATGTCCATGGAAAGGCCACCCTTGTGCATAGGTTTTTCTCCTCCAAGTCCCAGCAGACTCTTTCGCTTCTTGGCAGGGGCGTCTCCCAGGCCAAAATCAAGGTCCTTGGTCGGGTCGTTGAGCTCCTCCAGCTTGTCTCGGCGCATATTCCTGCGGTGCAGGACGATCAAGACGACAATGGCCACACAAACCGGAATTCTACCTCAATTAGCATATCCATCCAGACCAACTCGTTCCCTGCTTCTTCTCTTCTTCTTCTTTTGTTTTTCTTCCCCCTTCTTCCTCTCTTTCACCCTTCTCTCCTCCTTTCCCCTCCCCCTCTCTTGGTATTTTCGTCCTCTTCTTCTTCTTGTAACAAAATGAGACGACTCACATAATACCCAACACAATGGCGAGGGTTGAGCCGGAACCTCCAACAGGCTTCTCGCAGGTGTTGGCGGCTTCGGTGGCAACACAATCCGATCTGCGCAGCAGGTTTCCAATGGACTCCAAGCTGCGACGCAGATTGATTCGCGGTCCCATCTTATAGGCCTCTCCATCGCGTGTAATCGCCCCGGCGGCGGCGGGGTTTAACCCTCGAGCTCGAACTATGCTCATCTTCTTTCTCACTTGCTCTGATTCAAAGAAAAGACCGTGTTGGAAAGAAGGGCGGAAGTAAATAAATATTACGAATGACGTTGCGGATCAAAGTCGAAGTATTGTACTGATCGCCATGAATATGTGATGTGGAAGTTGATTATTGTTTTGTTTCGTTCTATACCGAACAGAAACCCGCAAAAACGAGTGGTGTTGTCGATCGACGTTCGTCCAGCAAGAAAACCAAAAAAGCGGGTTAAGAATGCAATGCCAACCAGGCGGGCAAAGACAAGGAACGACTGTTGTGTAGCTGCTGATTCGCAGAAGCAGCACGCAAAAAGGAATGACTGAGAGCTTGACAAGCAAAGCTAAAAATGAGTGACAGGCCCGCTGGCAGGCGGTTTGCAACGATAAATCGCAATGGTCGACAGAGGGAAAACTGGCGATGGGGAGAGGAGAAAAGAAGAGGAAGAGCAGAGCGCGAGAGAGGCTCCGAGCCAAAGGAGAGAGACAGAGAGCGAGCGACGAAGCGGGTTAGCAAAGGCGACAGGCCTGTTGAGTCGGTGGGACAAGCACAGGACAGCGCATGCAAGTACAAGTACAGCAACTTGGCGAGGAGCAGGCGATTGCAGGGAACCCAGCAGGTTTCGGCGGGCAATTCCCCCCTTGTTGTAGCGAATGAGACAGCGCAGGGCAGGATGCGAGCAGGGGGCCAGGTCGCAGGTACCTGAAGGGTCTGGCCATGGTCAGTGAGCTTCCAGGGTCGTAGGGAGTTTAATTTGAGCATGGAGTGCTAGCGCCGGGCCGCCGCGAGAGAGATGGGCACAAGCTCGACCTGATGCTGGTACTGGTACCTGTGCTAATGCCGCCAGACAGCTTTGCTCCGTCGCTATCCCCGTGTGTATTGCAGCCCTTGTGCGCCAGAATCGCGGGTGGCGGCGTAGGTCCAGGTACAGGTACAGCGAGCGCCATCGCCCAGCGCCATCCCCCCGTTCGGTGTCGAGGCGTGCTTTGCGATTAGCCCAGTCGGTCGAAAGAGGAAAACAAAGGTCTGGCGAGCTGCGTCTAGCAGGGGTCTGACGCAGGTACCGCAGGCGAGTTGCGTCCATTCAGCACCCCGCACAGTACTGGACTCCATGTCTGAGCGACGTCTATGGATCACATGTGCTCACATGGGCGATTCTGCAAAGGGCGGATCCGCGTGTCTGGCACTGTGTTTTGCACTAGAGCCCCTGACGCTAGCCCAGGAGCGCCCTAGCCGTCCCGCCAGCGCGCGTACAGTCGAGGCCTGTGGGCAGAGCTTCCATTGATCGAAATTGAACTTGTCGGTGCACGCACAAAACTGCGTGCGGAGTATTGTTCCTGGTGTAGTGTGAGTGTTTAGGTGCTAAGGTGTCACATCCAATCAATCCTATTCGTAAAGGTACTGTACTTTAGCTATGTAAGCGGTTGAGCTCTTCCGAATACTCGTATTGCTGCAACTGCGATTGGATCCATCTCAAGCAAACGCAAGAAAAGGCGAGAAAAGCCACGTTCAGACGAGAAACAACATCGCTAATCCATCCTGCATTATTTCCGCCCATCTCTCACCATCGCCGGACGTTTGGGGGACATGCCAGCTCACAGCTCGACGGGGCACGGAGTACTCCGGACTTAGATAGCATGCAGAGAATGGGCCGCACCGGCGTGTCAAGTAGAGCTCACAGGTACAGTACCATCCATCAATATCGCCAGTGACAGACAGACGAAGCAATAGCGCAGTATTGAGGGCTTATTCACTCTCCAACATCAGCGCTGCCAAGCCGGTCACTCGACTGCTTATCCCCGCAAGCCTCTGATGTGACCCATTGAGTCGCAGCGAGAGGTGAAAAATGCGCACTTGGGCGACTTGAGCAATGTATGCCTGGCGGACTGTGCAGGCCACGCTGCTGGTGTTTTGACAGCGTCCAAGTTGCCTCAGCCACTAACTATTGGATCTTGACATTTCGTCTGTTGGCAACGACCAACAGCAAAAATAAAAAGCACCCGACCGATTTGTGTAATGTCCCCATTGGAAGGAAATGGCGCATTCGAGAAGCGAGTTCATCTTGACGCAGCCCAGCAAACTTGCACGAAGTCAGATAGGCAGGTACCTTTGTACCCGTGCCCATGCGCCTTGAAAATCGCCTTATCCAATAGGAGCAGTTACGCAATCAACCTCATTAAAGGCATATCCACCGCAATGCACTCGCGGTCATGGTGCTTGTACCGCTACCTGCGACTTGTAATGCCGCTTCATCCTGCCAGTCTCCGTTCTTCAACCTCGAGGCCTCCACCATTGACTATTGCACATTAACCATTGACCATTGATCATTTGCCACTTCCGCCCCTTGGCCAAGTGCAATCTTACCCTTCTATAATGCCAGCTTTTTATAGATGCTATCGACACTACCGATACAAGTCCTGCACGCACTTGCCCGTTACATGAAGATCCGGCCCGCTGCCCGGCTTATTAAAAAAAAATGTTCTGCCGCTTTTCCGATATGAATTTTTCCCCCTAGCACCGTGGTTCGGAGCACTGCCCAGCCGGTGAGACGACGTTGGATGCGGAGTCGATTTATTAGCTGGAAATCAACTGACTAGACGCAGGAATTGCGCCAATGCTACGGAGTCTCTTCGACGGAGCACGGAGTAGCATCAAACAGGAACAACAGTACCGAATGCTCCGTGGTGCTAGTGGTAATATTACAGAGGACCAGGCAGCACGTTCGGATCCTAAGCCGGTGACTGGGTCCCTGTCCGTGTTATGTTCCATCTCCATGTTCTCCCTTGTTGCATAATGCCACAGTCGGTGAACCGCCAGAAAAAACAATTCAGACGAAACAGGAGAAACGGGTCTCTACATGCATGCGGCTGTCGAAAAGCTTGTGCGACGATGTTTCTACTGCACCCTGACGAGACATGGGGGCCCGCCGAGTCTTGAAGAATCAGGCTCCGCATCCAAGACAAAGGATTCAAAGCTGACCTCGACACTTGTTTTGCTTCACAGTCAGGCAGAGTTCTCTATGGCAACCAACTAACTGGGTAAACAACGCTTTCTCAGCCGTTCACATCGATGTTGATGGCACTGAAATATGTCCCTCCAACCGACACCCATATTCTAATCTCCATGAAGGAGATTTGTTCAGCCTGTGAGCGCAACTGCCCAACATGGCAACTCTTAGGTACTCGTACCTTGAATCGGCGCATTATTTAATGCAAAAATATGGCAGCTGTTCATAACCTGGTCATGCCCAGGGATACAGTACTACGGTACCTCATGGGGCCGAGAAGTCAAGCAAGGGGGCGGAAAAGCATCTGCTATGGCTGCCGAGTAGGCACATGCAAGCCCAGTTGATCGGTGGCGGGTAGCCATCGGAAATGGGTGCCCACCGATCAGTTGCTATTATTGCTACTATTATTGTCCTACGGAGAGCTTCGAGAAGCGTGAAAAGCTTGCTTGGCCAACACTAACCTACATCGTGGAGCAATGGGCCAAGGCTTAGATTCTATTCACTTTCGGCTATTCCCACTAATATCAATGTACTCTACCCAACAGCAACATCCCAAGCATTACTACTGACAAGACCGAACGGTATGGGTATACCACGGCACTAGCAATCCTTTTCCATTTGAGCGGCAGATGCAAAAGGGGCATTCCAGAACGATCCATAGAGCTGTCCAGGGCCGGCAGCTGCGGCAACAATCTGGATCCAAACCGGATCGTTCTGCGTGATACTGACCGATTCACGCACAAGTATCAAGTAGATATGCTTGTGTGCCTGAATAGTTGAGTTCGTGCAACAACATTATGCTTGTGCGGTCTCTTCCGTATGGGGCACAAATCCCACGTGTACCATCCATAAAGTACGCAATCAAGGTTGAGCCGTTGTGTGTGAAAGCTTATAAAACTCCGGGGCGTATTCAACCAACCAATTCTTCTCAATCTTCGTAATGTCGCGGATATATGTCTTCTCCCCCGTTTCCATAATTTCATGAAATACGACCCAATCAGCTTTGCGATTAAACATGAGAGAGTTGGGATGTGCGTGCAAGACTGTGCCACCCTCAACATTTCGATATGTTCCATCTGGCTGCATGCGTGCTGCGTGGGCAAAATAGCCAGACGTGAGGCAGCGTCTGATATGCTCTGCTTTATTGCCGGGATCTTGTTTGGATGAGAGCGTCTCGTCAACCTTGATGTTGAATCGCTCAAGATAGCGTTTGAGTTGTGCTCGGATGCTAATTGCCCTAGTCATCGATTTGTAGTTGAGATTGTGCTCGTGGCAGAATTTAGCCTCCTTCCTGCCCTTTGTGATGAACGTTTGGTAGACGTTGAGCAGCGTCAAATGATCTCCTTCTTCGACGGCAAATTTACGCCTCGAAGACTCCATCTTTTTCTGTTCGCCGTCATGATAGAACCATACGTTCCCTCCCAGGCTCGTCATGGCAGCAATGGTCAGCATTTCGCTTAGACAATTGAACTGCGGCGCTGATAGGAGGGTTTTTGCCATCATTGGCTCAACTGCCAGCTCGGCCATGCGGGATCCAAGAGGTTGAGTTAATTTTGCATAGTCGTCCAGAGCACCCAGCGAGTAGAGCAACTCGAGTGCCTTTGACATGAGCTCCGATGGCGGCGCAGATAGGAAATCAAATCGAACCACATTGTCGATGCCAAGGGCCTTCAGCTGCAGGATAGTTGATGCTAGGTTCGACCTCTGTATTTCCGGAGGGTTGGTTTCCGGTAGCGTCTGATAAGCATCTTCAGTGTAAAGGCGATAGCATTTTCCGGGTCTTGTACGGCCTGCACGGCCTGCTCGTTGAGAAGCAGATGCTTTTGATATAGGCGTTGTTGTGAGCGTCTCTATGCCCGTTTTCGGGTTGTAAGCCCGCAGCTTGACGAAACCACAGTCTATGACATGGACTATGCCGTCAATTGTGACCGAAGCCTCGGCGATATTTGTTGAAAAGACAACCTTCCGCGTCCCCTCCGGCGGCTTATCAAACACGTACATTTGCTGCTCCGTTGACAGTCCGGCATAAAGCGGCAGTGGCTGTAAAGGCCCGTGTCGGCCATCCAGCTGGGTGGCTCTCTCGGCTACAGCTTGGATTGCGTTGTCAATCTCCTCACGGCCCGTTAAGAAGACTAGGATATCGCCTTCGCCCTCTTGGGTGTGGATGTCGAAAACTGTATTCACTGCCTTCTCGACATAGTCTTCCGCCGGAGACTCGAGATATAGAGTGTCAATTGGATATGTTCGTCCCTCGAGGCTTACAATCGTAACAGCATCATTTGACGACTGGCCAGGTTGCTCCTTTTTTGTTTCTTGCCCTGATCCCTTTGTGAAAAAGTCGAAAAACTCCTCGGCCTGGATAGTCGCGCTGCTCACAATGATTCGAAGCTCGGGCCGCTTCTTACGAATCTTTTTCAACAGGCCAAGCAAGATGTCAGTGCTAATGGAACGCTCGTGAGCCTCATCAACCATGATGACAGAATACCGGCTCAGCAGGGGATCAGCCAACGCCTCCCGGATAAGAAGGGCATCAGTCAAGAACTTGATGCGGGTAGAAGATGAGGTGACATCCTCAAAGCGGATGGAATATCCAACTTCTTTGCCAATCTCACACCCTACTTCGTCAGCAACCCGCAGGGCAACTGTTGTGGCTGCCACGCGACGCGGCTAATTTATGAATGTCAATGAGAATCCTCGTACGAAGCGGCTTCTTGTAGGAGCAGATTCTTACCTGCGTCACCCCAATAATCTTTCCATCTGAGCACCATCCGGCCCGTTCGAGGAACTGGGGGATCTGTGTGCTTTTGCCGGAACCAGTTTGGCCGATGACGATGGTGACGGGGAACGTCTCGACGACATAGAGTAAGCTATCGCGATGTTTTGCGATGGGGAGCAATGCCGAGGGTTTGTGTAGCGCGGGGATGAATGTCGAGTCAAGGTCAAGTTCGGCCATGGTGAAGTTTTATGCCGGTTGCATATGGTGAGAAGTAAGCGGCTAGTTTGAGAGGTTGATGTTGTTTGACGCCTGTTTCAGCTTAAGCATCTTATGCTTTCACACTTATCAAGAAGCTGGAGGAATTGCATTATTTAAAGACGCGGGTTGAAGCAGAATTCAATACGTTTCTCAAATTTCCATGGCCAAGCTTCGGAATTTCTTCAATATTCGGCCATTGTTTGTTTGTTTCCTTGAGAATTCGTCGTGTTGCCTTACCCGGGAGCATATCAAAGAACTCTACTCAGCCACACTGTGGAGTTGTGGCGTTGTGGCTTTGACACGCCTGATTTCAAGACCCCGAGCTCCTTTATTTCGGTGGGGCGCGTCATCAGCGTCGTGGCTAGCTTTAAACCCCTCCGTCATAATCGCAACGGAGAGCCCGAGCCAGAAGCGAAATCAGATTCCTGAAGCCCTCAGTTATAAGCGAAATCACACGAGAAATCGATAACCTTGATCCCTATCGGCGCGCGCGGGCGAAATACAGACGCAGAATGTCAGCTCCCGCAGAGACGGTATATATGAATCCACTTTCCGTGACAGCTTGTTAGTGGCGAGAGAGCTTGCGATGCTGATGCTAGTGGTGCGACTGCGCAGAATAAAGTGACGGACTCAGGCGCCGAATCGCCTACTACCGCGCAACCGCTTGATATGTCAGATGATGAACAAGAGACCGGCATCATAGGCGACGGAAACGTATCACCAATGCTCGGCTCGAGACAAAGCTCGGAGGGTCCAACCCCTCCGCCAAAACCCCCGCGCCCCATGACCGAGGCGCAGAAGAACCAGATCATTCTGAAGGAAGCGTTTCCGACAGTTGAAGATAGTGTTATCAAGGCGGTCTTGAGCGCAAGTGGAGGGCGCGTGGAGCCCGCCTTTAACGCTCTACTTGGTGCGTTGTTACGCCGTTGCGCCGTTGCGCGCAACAAGGATACTGTAATCACATTCGAGAGCGCATGCTTACTAGGCAAACAGAAATGACCGACCCAGATGCTGCCAAGAACGAGCCACAGGACGTTCCCCCTCAACAACCCCCGAGGCCGCAGCGATCTCAGATAGAAGAGGATGAGCGGTACGCGCGTCAGTTGGCGGAACAATACGATAACGTCGGCGCCTACGAAGCCCGCACTTCCAACCGCGGGGGAAATGTACGAGCGAGAGCACAGCCTGGATACGATGAGGAGCGGGAGCGCAACTTCATAGATGACGACCTCCCCGCCATCCGCGAAAACCTTCGACAGGGATTCATCGAGACACAGACCAAGGTGAACGGTTGGATCAGCACTTTGAAGAAGAAGATTGAGGAGAACTTCGACGAGAGCGAGGATGCCGAGCATAGAGAAGGACCCCAGTACCGCCACGGCGGGCCTAGCAGCAGGAGCACCGACTATGACGCAGATCCGCAGGTGCTTAGCGATGATTTTGCTGGCATGAAGTTTGCGCCGGATGGCAGTAAGTATCGAGATGTCACGATGTCACGATGATGACCACGCAAGGCTGACAATTGCACCTTATAGCCCCTGCCTACGGCAGCCGACCGATGGCCAACACTGGCGTTTACAGACCACCTCCCTCAACCTCACCGCGACCCGAAGGCCGAAGAGTGGGGTTCAAGGATGAGCCCGAAGAGATTAAGATGTATGATGCTTCACCAAAGCTCTCTCCCAAGGGCGAAGCGGCGGCGGCGCCAGCAGCCAAGGCAAGCAAGTGGCAGCCTCTCTCTAGCGTAGAGCCGGATCCGATTACCGACAACGACCCCTTCAGCCTTGGTGACAGCGAAGATGAAAGGGAGACGAAGGAGAAGCCCAAAGAGGGCAAGTTGGACGATACCGAACGGCTGAAGCAGGCTGCGGCCGAGGCCATGGCAGAGAACCTGGTCGATCAAAAGAAAGACGGGGAAGCGAGTGGAAAGAAGAGCTAAACACCTCAAGGCTGGTGAAGATGGGACGGGATTTAATTACCTTAACGTAACCAATGGCGTGGCTGTTTTTATGTGTTTCAAAAAATATTTGCCTTGTTGATTGCGGCGACGAAAAGCAGTAGCTGTTCAAATTGGTAACTTATTGCGATGATGTTACATCGCTTCAGCCGATCTTCGGGACTGGTTGACAGGAGTGGCCGTGATGTTTTGCTGAGGTAGCTCTTTTGCGTCATGGCAAATTGCTAGCAGCGGTTAGTACCTAGGAATATAATTGGCCATCCAAAGAGATGCTCGACTTGTATCATATAAGAGGTAGCTCGTACTTCGTATGTGTGGAGGATGTTCAATGGTTTGGGTGGGAACTTTGAGGGAATGGTACCCTAGCTTGGTTACCATTCGAGGATATTCATGTACCTCTAACTTGAAGTCTTAACTTAATGTAAGGTGCTCAATAGTCTCCAGATATCAGAAGCAATTGACAATAGTAGCGGCACAAAGGTGTCCGTATTGGATATCAGGTCGAAACAGTGGGTAGAAAGCAATACTATGACTAACGACACCTTCAAGTTAGGTACCTAGGTAGGAGGTCATATATCATCAGCCTGAGTGGCCTGATTAATACCTTAGGTCAATACTTTGTTCCTCAAACCCCGTAGCTGCATTTATAGCTTTTAGGCACTTCAACCGCAATGCGGGCGTTCGAAATCGTAGCATTTCTCTTTAAGGTTACAACTTCGCAACTTACCTAATGCGCCCTTGGTGCGGAACATTGGAAGCCGAGTGGCGGCAATGAGGGCACGAGCTGGAAAAGTCAAGTGAGCAAAGGGCTGCCGCATGTGCTGCGCTTAAACCGACTGCACCTATCGCTCACGCACGAGGTGCAATGCTGGACGGCGATTGGGTCCGGTATAAACAACGGGGACGATGTTAGTTAGCAGATCCGGCAAAACATCCCTACAAATGCAGCCCAATGGAGGGGCCCCGAGCAAATGCTTTTGGACGCAAAAGTCTGCAGCCAAAGCAGCTGTTGTTAGGGCACTAACACAACTTTGTTACACTTTGCTACAGTTTGTGTGAGCAAGCTGGGCGAGACACGGCCCAGATGTGCGACGCGGTTAATCGCCGGCGCTACTTTTCGGGGGCCCAAGTCGGTACCACGGCCCGCCAGAAGGCTCAACGCCGCATGAGCAACCCTGGTCGATTCTGCAGAGCGACCTTCTCGCGGTGCTAAGGCGTTGAAGTTACGGTACAGCTGCCACGGGGTTTATCGACTAGCTTCGCGATGATCTAGGTAGGACGAGGGCTCTGATGAGTCGCCCCCGCTTCACAGGTCACCTTACAAGTACTTCTCAGTGAGAGGGAGAAGTGGCATTTTCACTGGGCTCGGAGTCAAGGACCAAGAGCCTTAGGACCAAGGACCAGCTAGTCAGTCACTCACTCACTCAGTCTCATCTCTTGTCCTTGCCCTCACCGAGCACACGCTTCTGTCGACCTCCTTCTCTCCCCTCCTCTCCAATTGGATCGAATCGACACGAGACATTCTGACTAACAGGCTGGACAGACACGCAGACACGAAGCCAGCCCCGTCAGCCCAGCCTCGTCACCTTCTGTCTGCTGGACTGATCTTCTGATTCACCAGCCTATTCTGTACACCGGCCTCCTCGAGACAAGTCCCGGTAGGCTAGGCTAACCACTTAACTTTGCTGCTGCTGCTGGTTGGCGTCCTCGTGATTGAAAATCTCAGTCTGAGGCCAGACAACGGGAGTCATTTTCCACCTCGTCTCTTCCTGTACGTAACAAGCTTTTGCTCCCCCTTGACAGTCTTTCTTTTTGCACACCAGAGTAGCATCAAAAAAGCCTTATCCACTGCTGCATCACTACACATTACACCTTGCGTTGTCTTGCATAGCCAGTCTGCTACGATCCCGGCGTTCTTACTCCTCTCGGCCTCAACCTGCATCCCAAACTATCCCGGAAGCAGAGAACCGACCTCCGCTTGCTGCCACAGCGGGACAAGGGCTTTCAAGGTACGAGCCGCGCCGGAGCTGCTGTCTGATGGGTTCCCTTGGGCTTGTCAGCGAGCTGCCGACGTCCATCAGTCAATCGTTCCCCCCACGCGGACAAGTGTTGGAGTCTGGCAGTCTGGCACTCAAACTACCCCTGTTCTCTGCCCTCGGTCACCTCCGTCCTTTCCCGTCGATATGGCTGTCATGGAGAACAAACGTTGCTTGTCGCACACGCAGCTAAATGTCACAGCAGTGTCGTTCTTACAGGCGCCGCCGCCCACCACATCTTACCACCAAACTTGTCGTCACCCAAGAACCTTGAAAGCTTACAGGCGTGAGATTGTAGCCCGTGCTGCTGCGTCGGCCAGTATATCCTTCCTTGTTCTGCCCAGCTTGGGCTTTTCCATTTCCTTAACTCCTCTTCCCCCGCGACTCCCGTCCGCCCGGGGGTTCTGTGTCGCAATATGTAAGTCAGATGGGTGCTGCGTCGTGACGCAACCCCTGCTTGCCCCGGGAATAATCCCCCCAAGCTCACATAGCTATGTGCCGCAGGAAATTTGGCAAGCAGATCCAGAAGCGCCAGCTTGAGGTTCCCGAATATGCTGCCAGTTTTGTCAACTACAAGGCCTTGAAGAAGGTAATTATCCATCTGTCCATCTACCTATTACTGCTATATCACACGGCTACCCACACCCTTTCCCCCTCTTTGATCTTCCCCCCCTCCTTGAAGTGCCCTCATTTCGCATTCTCCCTTGTGCTGCTCGAGAAGGCCGGAGGTGATGGAGGTTCATAGAGGGGGGAAGTGTCAAACCCGCTCCAGGCATCCTTGTCCTTGCATGCCTGCACCCTCTGGTTTCTCCCCAGCCACTGGCATACTTGGCGCGCTTTGTACACCATCCATTACTGTATCTTGTACCACACTTGGCTAATACTTGACCTTATTTGCCCTCCAGCTCATCAAGAAGCTTTCAGCTACTCCGACCCTTGCTGCACAAAATGACGGCCACCGCCTAGCCACACTTGCCGACTCGCAGGCTGCTCTGCAAGCAAACAAGGCAACTTTCTTCTTTCAATTGGTAAGCCACAGTCCCATGCGGTCACCATGATGAACATCCCGACGGACTTGCTGACGCCTGAACAGGAGCGAGAGCTGGACAAGGTGAATGCCTTCTATCTACAAAAGGAAGCCGAGGTATGTATATCAAACTCTACCCTCATCGTATGAAAAATGCCATCGCCAACCTGTTGCGCAGCTCAAAATCCGCCTCAAGACGTTACTCGATAAGAAAAAAGTCCTGCAGTCGCGCCAGGGAATTTCAAGACGATCATCCAAGTTCACCACTCTCGAAGAAGGATTTCAACAATTCGCTACGGACTTGAATAAGCTTCAACAGTTTGTTGAGATCAATGGCACCGCCTTTTCAAAGATTCTCAAGAAATGGGACAAGACGTCCAAGTCCAAGACAAAAGAGCTGTATCTCTCCCGTGCCGTCGAAGTCCAACCGTTTTTCAATGCGACAGTCATAAGCGAATTGTCAGACCAGGCCACCACCAGCCTTCAGGAGCTTGGTGCCTGGTCTGATGGAATTCAAGTCAACTTCGACTCGTCTACTGCGCATGTTGTGACAAGCCAACATTTCGTGGGAACCGATGAAGGAGATGCCGATACGCTGTTGTTGGATACCGTCATTACCGGAAACCTCGAATCGATAAAAGATCTGCTTGCAAAGATGCAATCTGCCTCCCAGGCCAGCGAGAGCGATGTTTCTTTGATGGAGAGGCTGACAAGAACCTTCTTGACGGCGATCAATGAAGCTCCTAAGAGTGCTTTGCAGGTTCTTTTGGATACCGGACTGGTGGACTTGCATTCCTACGATGACATCAACGAGCGGAATTGCCTACACCAGGCTGCCATCTACGGTAGACAACACGTCTTGGAATGGGGCCTCGAGGCTAAAGTGGCCGTGGATCGAACTGACGTTTACGGACGCGTGCCGCTGCACTATGCTAGTTTGCACGGTCGCCTGGATATGTTGGAAACTTTGTTAAATGGTAGGTTGAAATTTTTAGAGCAACTGGTTTGGGGCTACGAAGCTAACATTTGATTTTCAAATAGCCAACCCCAGCACTATTGACCTTATCGATCACGACAACTTCACACCGCTGATACATGCCATTATTCATGGCCATGTTGAGTGTGTCGAGCGCCTCCTCGCCAGATCGGCTCGTATCGACCCTGTATCTGACGCGGACCACGTGCCTCTGAACCTTGCCTGCGAGCATGGCTCAGTCGCTATTGTCGAAATATTGTTGAAACATGGTGCAAATATCCTCCCTGATGCCGAGGGACTGTATCCTCAGCACCTGGTGGCCCGATGTGGTCGGACTTCGGATTTGCTCCTGCTCTTGAAGCAATATGGAGCTGACCTCGATCAAGTCGACAAGCTGTATGGATGGACACCGTTGCTACATGCTGCCAGTGAAGGAAAGGTTGAATGTCTTCAAGCACTGCTCAAAATCGGTGTCGATGCGACAATTCGAGATGAAAAGGACCTACCCGCCATGTACTATGCCGCTTGGGAGGGCCACTTGGAATGCATGCAGCTTCTTACCCCGTTCAACAAGCGTCCGAAAGCAAGCCCGTTGGGAGGCCAGCCTACGATTGATATTATAGGCAGCAGCAATGCTCCCCTACCAATGTCACTGGATCCTGATGCCATCCCGATCCTGGAATTGCCTCCACCAATCATTCCTCTTCGACGATACGGCCACAACTTCCTCGATACCAAGACGGTGGTGCAACTCAGCTTCCAGGACTCGGGCGAGCAACCGCTGGTTTTCTTCCAGGATGGCAAGTATCCGGCTGCTCGGTTGACGATCTCCTCCAAAGTTTCCGATCTCATCCCCAAGAATATCATTTTGCCGTTTCAAGAAGATACCCGTATTGTTTCTTTCCAAGTTGATAACCTCAAGACGTTCTCACTGGACTTTGATGTTTTCCCGGCGTATGGCGCCAAGACGATTGCAAAGACGGTGGTGCTACCGTCTGTATTCCTGAACCAGTCAGGTAGCTCAAAATCTTGCCTGCCGCTCTTTGACCCGCGGTTACGAGCCATCGGCCAAATCACCTTCAACACGCAGGTGATTAAGCCGTTCAGGGGACAGCCTCTTGAGATTACGGACTTTGAGACGTACTGGAAGGCAACAAGCCAGTTCAACCAGCCTACTAATGCCATTGTGACCGGATCAAGTCTATCTGGTGACTACGTCCGAGTCTTCGTCCAGTACACGAGCGATGGGGTGCCCGTTATTTGGCCACAGTGGACGATTTCATGCGGCGGACTTGATATTCCCGTTTGCAGACTTTCATTTGCGCAGTTCGACGCCATCACCTCCCAAACTGCTAGCCGTGCTCAGCTCGCGGGCCTAGCAACCAAGACGGTCGAGGACATTGCCGAAATCTACCACATCTTGGCAACTGCTGGAATAACGCTAAAGGACGCATTAGCTATTCTCCCTCCAGGCATCCACGTCAATTTGCAGATTGTATATCCGACTACAGAGGAGGAAGAGACACTGGCCTTGGGCCCGGCTCTTGACGTCAACGTCTACGTTGATTCGATCCTCACGATTGTTTTCGACCATGCCCGTGCTCAGAGGGCACAGTCTCACTCGTCACACGTTGTGCGTTCTATGGTGTTTAGCAGCTACAATGCGAGACTATGTACTGCTCTCAACTGGAAACAGCCCAACTTTCCAGTATTTTTGTGCAATGACTTGGGCCGGGACGCGAAGACAGTGGTCAACGGAAGGCGGACGACGTCGATTAAGGAGGCGGTGCGGATTGCACAGACGAATAACTTTATGGGTCTGATATGTTATTCAAGGCTGCTGGTAAGATAATATTTTCCTTGTGCATTCCTTTTCCCCTTTCTTCTCCTCCACAGATAGCTGACATAACCACCTCAAATAGGATATGGTGCCGGCGCTGGTTGATGCTGTCAAATCGCATGGACTTGCCCTCGTGATGGACAAGTCTTCTGATACCCCTGAAGCGAGCCCTCTTGTGGATCCTTTCCCTCGGCCACCCAAGGGTGTCGACGGAATTTTGAGAAGTCATGGTATTTTACGCTTTAATGATTCTATAGACATGTAGACGATGCGGGTCTTTTTATTTGGGTTGGGGCGTGAATCTTGGGCGTGAACATGCCGTCAAAATTTGGTGAACTTGTTGGGCATGGTTGTGTGAAACAAAAGAGAAACAAAGAGATCTGTTACTGTCTTTTCCTCGGTTATTATAAGGCGGCCGTGGTTGCCCATATTTGTTTTTTTTTTGTAATCATTATATAAATATATATACATGGGTATAAAAGTCTTCCCATCAAGCACCTTTGTAGCCGTACTTGAGGCCTGTCAGTTCTTTCTCCGGATCTACGCCGGCCATGACGATTTTTGCTGTTATAGCGACGGAGTAGACGAGGCCCGGGACGTTGCCCATGCTGACCCAGCCGAAGCCGCCACCTCTTTCATCTCCTCTCACCAAGCCCATGAGAATGAGCAAAACGACCAGACCAAGGTTCAAATACGGCAGTGTCCTCTCCAAGGGAGACCGCATTTCGACGGGCGCACGGCCAAGGACACCGATACCAGCGTCAATCCCCCTAAGAGAACTGCGCAGCTGGAATCTCGTTGACGGATCGGCTCTCGCGCCACCGGCCCAAGCATCAATCACCCCGATGCCCGTCTCGGTGGGTGGTAACTTGTACAGCAGAAACGCCGTGGCGAGGAGGGATGTGAGGCAGAATACTGCGAAGGAGGCGGTGGCGGGGTTGAAGAGCGGGCGGAGGTAGGCGATTGTTGAGAGGAGCGGGAGGGCGATGAGGATGCGGTTGAGGGATTCGTTTTGGGATTCGTTTTGGGATGCGAGGGTTTGGATGAGGGAGTCTTGTTCTGTTTGTTGCTTGTGAGTTGTTGTTTTTATTTTTTGGGGGAGAGGTTGGATATGGGATGAGGATGAGTTACCTTGTTCGTCCATTGCTTCGGGGGAGTCGGAATCTGAGTCGTTGGGGTAGGCAAATGTTCGTCTTAGACGGGTGGTGGGTGTGTCGACGAGGGAGGCCATTGTGAAATGGCGATGCTTGTTGCTTGATGGATGAGAGAGTGTGATTCAGCTTCTGATGAAAGTGTTGGCGGAGATTAGTTAGAAGTAAAGTTGAGTGAAGTAATGCGGTTTAGTTGGAGATGAGAGAAGAAGATGACAAAAGAGAAGGTAGATGACGACGCTGATGATGAAGCTGGCAAGATGGCAAGGCAGCGAATCAGCGAAACACCTTGATAGCATTTCACCAGTTCTCTCTCAGCCTTATGACGCCACAACGCAGAACAGCGAGAGGTACGTACCCAGTCCCTCTCTCCCCCACCACCGCCCTCCCCACTAAAATTCCTTCAGCCTCATGCCAAACATGGTCTGACCTGAGAATATCCGAAACCCTTCTATACCCAGACCACACAGAAAACCATCCCCTCCCAGCATGATATCGCGAATTGCGAGTCGCAGGCTATGTGCCGCGGCCTCTCGGCGGGCCGGCAGCAGCAGAAGCGGTGAGAGTGCGAACTGGAATGCCAGAGCGGTGCAGAGACGGTGGATGACGCCTGCGCCGAAGCCCGGCGATGGGCCCATGATGTCGAGACGAGCCGATCGCGAGCTTCCCGGTAAGTTTCTGACTGAAATTATACCTTTCAACAAAATCAATTGAGTTAGCTTTTCTTTTTTACATTTAAGCTGACTAGTCATGGGAAACGCTGTATAGACGTCGGCCAAGTCTCGCAAGGGTGGCGCCGCACGATGCCCATCTTCCTCGCCGTCGTGGCCGTGTGCTCCGTCACAATCTTCAACTACCAAAAGTCCTCGTCCCCCATCATCTCGTCGACGCTCTACGCGCTGCGCACCTCCCCCGAGGCCAACCGCCTGCTCGGCGACGAGATCTACTTCAAGCACCAGATCCCCTGGATCAGCGGCGAGATGAACCAGGTCAAGGGCCGCATCGACATCAGCTTCTCCGTGCGCGGGTCGAGGGGCGCGGGCGTCATGCGCTTCGCCAGCCACCGGCCCTCGAGCAAGGCGCTCTTTGAGACGACGGAGTGGAGCTTGACGCTGGAGGACGGGACAAAGGTGGATTTGCTGGATGGGAATGATCCGTTTAGGGGGTTGTTGGGCGGGGAGGATGATGAGGATGATTTGCCGTTGGTGGATGATGAGTCGACGAAGGGATTTAGACAGCAGGGTGCGTACAACAGGTGATGAGGTGGATGCTGGGTGTTGTGTCCGAGAGATGGAGCTGAGTTTGAGTTTGAGGGAACTGCATGGCTCTTGTACAAGTAGAATTTTTGGTTGATTTGGTCTTCATGAGTGTCATGATGTGTATAGTGTACTCCTATAAATACAAAAAAAGCCCGCTTTCCTCTTTTGCCTTTTTCTTCCCTTTTTGTTTCTTCACCTTGTCTCCATGTACTCGTTACAGATACCCGCCCGTGTAAATTGGTATTCTTCTTTTCTTACAATTCAGCCATGTGTGACCTCCGCTGGGCCTGCATCTCTAAGTGCCTCAACCTCGCCTCCTCCAACTTGGTCTCCAGATCGGGCTGTCTCTGATCCAGCTCCTCGCGCGCCTTCTCCCTGTACGGCAGAGCAGGGGCCTTCCTCTTCTTCGCATCCTGAAGCCTCACAATGCGGCCCTTGGGACCGGGAATCGGCCCGCTGACGAGCACCACGCCCAGCTCGTTGTCCACCTTGAGCACCTTGAGGTTCTGCACCGTCACGAACTCGTTGCCCATGCGGCCAGGCATCTTCTTTCCGGGAAGCACACGACTTCCGCTGCCCTGCGAGGGACCCGTCGAACCGATCGTTCGGTGGTTCTTGGAGTTACCGTGCGAGGCTTCCTGACCGGCGAACCCGTGGCGCTTCATACCACCGGCAAAGCCCATGCCTCTTGACCGGGCCTTGACGTCGACGTGCTGGCCCAGCTGAAACCAGTCCGGCAGCAATTGCGCGCCGACGGGCAGCAGACCTTCCTCGTTGCGCACCTTGAATTCGGCCAGCTCGGCCTTGGGCGCAATGCCCTTTGCCTCGTAGTATCCCAGCATCGGGCTCGTCACGTTGCGTCCCTGTCTAGCACCGAGTCCAATCTGCACCGCCCAGTAGCCGTGCTTCTCGCGCGTCTTGTTCGCAATGACTTGCACCTGGTCCATCTGCAGCACCGTGCACACCACCCGAGTCTTGCCCTGGAAGATGCTCGTCATGCCCTTCTTGACGGCGAGCACGCCCGTCCGCAGGGGGGTTGTGTTCTCGCGACGCTTGAGCGCAGCCGCGGGGCCGGTCGTCAGGGCAGGAAGGCCGGAAGTCGGCTGATTGAAGCGCTTGTGCTTGGATCGAGGCGGTGCGGTCGACCAGCCGTACTTGATGCCTCGCTGGGGAATGTGTGGGAGGAGGAGCGCCGGGCGGTTGATTGCGGCGAGGCGTGGCAGAACCACTCGAATTGGTATCCTGGGAGGCATTGAGGCGATTCTGTATGTGATTTCCTATGCGGATATCATTAGGTGGCTGTGGATTGGGTCGGCGGAGTTTCGCCTTGGTTTGGATGGTATGATGGGAAATTTTGGAGTTTAGCTTCTGGCTATGCAGGCTCGGGTATTCTGCGGGGCGGGGTGGTTGAGTTAAAGAGGTTCAGCCTCGCGGGGTACGTACCTGCGAGGTGGATGAAGCAGAGCAGCTCAACTAATGAATATGATATATTTGTTATATGGGATATAGATATAATACGATCAAAATGCTTCCTTGTTAAATCTATTCAGATGTAGAATTTTTATTATTTCTTTTGTTTTCATTGTCGTCATCGTCACCTTACAATCTTCCTACACTCCCGGCCCTCTCCCTCCAATCCCGCTCCCCATCTCATTCACACTCGTCCCCTTCACCTTATGATCCCCTGGCTGCGCAGCCGCCTCATAAATGATATTCGTCGGCGCCTTTCCCAGTCTCTTCCACTCCCCCTTGAAGCCCAAGTAACTAATCCGCGACACATCCTCATCGCCCTCACCGAAATTGTCCACAAAGAAGAGCACCAGCCGGTGCACGCTGCCAAACAGCGAGCGCTTGACGGGGATCTCTTGGATGTCGGACGTCTGCGAAAGCTCGAGCGTCTGCACTGGTGATGCTTCTTCGGCGGCGGCGAAGTCGATGTCGTCGCGGTTGATGAAGAGTTGGAGCGTTTTGGGGGCCGAGAGGGATGGGGATGTGCGGATGAGGATGGAGTGTAGCTTGACTTGGGCTGTGAATCTATTGAAAGCAAGTTAGAAAAAAAATTGAAATAAAATTATAAGTTATGAAGTATAGATAAATTAAATCATGATTAAGTGTCTACATGTAATACTACATGTGTATAATGGACTAACAAAAGAAAAAGAAAAAGAAATTGAAAAACTTACGGCACCGTCATGAGAAGCTGCTCATCAGCATCGCTCTCCAGCTCCGGCTCGGCACTCAACCTCTCCGCCCACGTCTTCTTGACAATCAACTTGCCGGCATCCCTGCGCGCCTCGTTGAGCGTAGTGATTTCATCGAAATTGATTTGCTCGTACAGCGAAGACTGCAGCGCGGGCGTGATGTCGTCTGAGTGGTCGTGCTCGCCATGGTCGTGAGAATGGCCATGGTGGTCGTGTTCGTCGTGGCAGTGGTGGGACATGCTTGTGACTCAATTCTCTGATGGATTCTCTGATGGATTGAATGAATATTTTGAAATTGAGGAATAATGATCAGAGATGGGATTTGTTATGTAGATGGCGGGATGGAATAAATTTCTTTGATTCGATGATGTAGATGGTTTGTTTGCTACAGCATCAGAGGCCCCGCAGCTAGCCGTTAAATTGAGCGACTCCAAGTCTTACCTGAGACGAGCACTACCACCTTTATAAAATAACATGCAGATATTACAACAGTTTTCCGCTATTTTATCAATTCTTTTTTCATATAAATGCCTTGAATCCTTTAAATAGCAAAACGTATCTATCTAATATCTCATATCTAGCGGGTATCAATAAACAACCAAAGTCGTACAAACCCAGCAACTGTAAGCAAACAACCCAGGATTTCAAAAACTTCCCTCCAGCTATTAAAATGATAATAAAGATAAACAAATCATCTGAATCCACCCTTCCTCTTCACCTTCTTCTTCTTCCTATCTCCAAACGGCCCAGAAACAGGCTGGCTCATCGTCACAGCCGTCTGCTGCTGAGTCGCCTCCGGAGCGGCCTGGCTGGACATGACTTGCACGGGCGGCGGTCGCACTGATGCCAGGGGATTGATGTCGGGAAGCCCCTGTCTCATAAATGCTGGTCGCCTAAACTTTTCCGATCGCGCTTTTCGCTTCGCTTCGATCCTCTGTAGCCGTTCTTTGGCGTCCCTGAAGAGCTCCTCGTTGGCTCTTGCTACGCTTGAAATGTAGTTGTTTGGATCGACACCTCGTTCCTTGGGCCAGTATGATAGCACTTTGGACCGTTTTGAAACGTCCGGCCTGTCAGTGTCCAAAGACTGGGCCAATAGTCGTAGTCGCTCAACCGCCTCGTCTGGCCCGTTGAAGGCTGCCGATGCAGCGGGTGAGGCAGCGGGCGAAGATCCTATGTCCCTGGAAGCTGATCTCGACGAGGTTATAATTTGGGAGCTGCCAATCTGACGCCCTGTTCGAGATCTTTGAGACTCCTCCTCCTCCAGCACGTCAGAACTGCTAGGCCCAAGCAATGGAATATCCTGGTACATGATTCCGTAGCTGGATAGAAAGGCCTCTCTAGCTAATTCGGTAACCCATATACGCCGAACTTGTTGCATATCCTCAGTGAGAATGCCCTTTATAGGATCGATCCATACGTCAGAAAAATGGCGTTGTAGATATTGTAGGCTGACTAGTGACATGGGCATTTCGTTCTGGTTATATAGCTGAAGTGGAGTAACAACAACCTTTTCGGTGTTTTCATCCAGCATCTTCTCCATTTCGTCTCTCAGAGGGTCATCAGCGGGCTCAAATGTTGGATCTTGCAGCATCACTTCAGCCGCTTCGCCCCTGTACATGATTAGTATATGGGGTGTGAGAGCAAGGTCAAGCTTAGTTACTTACCATGTTATCAATGGTAGCCTCCCCTGGTCGAATCCATCGTTAAGACATTGTCTAAGGGCGTCAAACAATTGAGAAGGGAGGCCAGCTTCTCCTTGAGCTATTGAAACTTCTAAAGAGTTTTGTAGTGCTTGGTATAGTCTATCCATCTTGATGAGAGTCGGTCGGGCAAGTGCAGGGCTCTCAACATCATCACCCGACTCTCCGTCATCTTCGACCTCTTCACCATTCATAAGCATCTCGACGTCGTCGACAGTCATTTCGTCTGGAAAAATAAATGAGCCGGAAATCTGCGCCATGGTAGTTCTTCTTCCCTTTTGCTTTTTCGTTTGTTGTTTGGCTTCAGCCCACGCAGCAGGCACTGTGGGGTCTTGGACCTCGAGCGTCGGGTCATCGAACGTGACGCATAGGCAACGCTGTAGGCTTAAATCTTTGCCCAAGAAAGTTAACTGATAAAATAGCGCGCCCTTTTTATGGTAGTCCATTCCCGGACTTGAAGCATTTTCTTTGACTGAGACTGCGAGTTGGATTGGGTCGACCCTGAGATACTCAATCACGTTCTTCGTTGGAAATTCCGAGTCCTCGCTCCCCGGAAGTGATATAATGTCTCGATGCCATTGAGGCATCCTGCTCACAGGTGAAAATGTGAACCAGAATATGCAAAGCTGGCCCATTCGTGGATAGTAGATAAAGACTAGTGATGTGTCTTGGTCATCATCTGATGCTCGGCAGACAAACATCCTCGAGTCGTCATTTTTTGTTCCCAAATGGGGGCACGAGAGTAGTATTGACGGCTTCAGGGGTCCCGACCCTCCTTCATCACGGCTAAACACATCGACCCAGGTGATGTGGTATTGCGTGAGGATGAAAATATGACCTTGCTTAGTCGGGCTGCGATGGATATCCAAAATCCAATCCAGTTTACCCCTTTCCCGAATGATGTGACCGAGCCTTGGAAGTAAGATGTTTGCGTCCAGATTCAAAACTTCCATTCTCTCATGATTCCACATCAGAAGATATCGCGTGGTAGCGTCTGCTGTCTTGCGGGAGGAGGGAGACGGTGAGCTTTCTACTTTTCCAGACCACGTTTCTTCCAAAATAAGAATCCCGTGTCTTTCAGTCGGATAGGAAGGTATAGACGGTAATTCGTTGAGTAGGCCATGAGAAATATGGCCGCATTTATTGAGAGTCAATTGGGGAGCGACTCTTCGTTGGACCTGCGAAGTTCCCGGATCATCCCATATGCTCCAATACCCGCCCTCGTCTATAATGGCAAGTTGATGTGATCGACCGGATGCCGTGGCAAATAAGACGACATCAGAATGAGCATTTCCTCCCGTCTGATGATGCTGAATAGTTAGCAAAGGATTTGGGTTTATCAGTGATGGTCGTTCCCGAATGAAGCTACTCGCTGGCTGATTTGAGGTGGTGGGCACCTCGCGGAATTCTGGCTTGAGAATGATTGTCGCTGTTTCTTTTTGAATCAGTAGCCACCGAGGTGTGTCGTCTTTCGAGTGGTTCCCAGCAAATTTGATCTGCCTGATGGGCAGTCCGTCATTAGTCCATATTAATTCTGCTTCCCTGTTGGCCGGATCGATGCTCTGAAGATTCAGAAATGCATTTGTGTTGTCCCCCCATTGTAATGGCACATCCTCCATGCGAGCCAGCCGTAAGAGCTCTCCAGATTCTCCACAAGCGACAGCCATTATAGGAGACTTTAAAGACCCTGTCTTAACACTGGCATCGGGGACGTGCCCAATGGCGAATAAAGGCCTGGTGTTAGGGGCTTCATCCGAGATGTTGAGCGCTTCCATGTCTGCTTTGAGAGTGTCTTGATATGCCAAATTGCCCATGGCGATCTCTGGGTGAGATTTGAACAGCCATCGTTCTTGATTTTGACGTTCCCTCCAGAGCCTTGTGGAGATCTCTGGAGACCGACTTTTCGAAGCTGAATAAGTAATGGTTGAAGCACTGATAATCTTGAAATGAGGCCCTAATACCCGATGTTAACATTAGTTTCTTTTTTCGGGTCTTCGTTTGCTTCGTCTTTGCCCCTGGCGTCTCACTTACACCTTGAGGTGAACCGGGATGTTTCCAATATCCCAAGTGTTCTTCCGGGATGCTCGCTAGGAATATATTTCAATTCGCCTGGAGTGCCCAGGCCCATCAGGGGATGAGGCCACCAGTCCGCCATTCTTGGCTAGTTGTCGTATCCAATGCGATGAGAAGAGGTTGATTTTTCTTTTCTTCATCTCGATTTCACCTGAGACAGATCGTGGCTGCGTTCGGGTTCACATAGAGGATGGTGTGGCTCAAATTGGCAATAGCGGATGTAATAAGTGACAAATGCAATAAATGTAAATGTAAATTATTCAAAAAAATAAAAAATAAATGCTCAACACTTTTCCTTCACTGAGCATGTCACGACAGACTGACTTGCTTGAGATTTGAGTTCTTGAATTTCAACCACGTGACTGGGCCTGCACTCTGATTTTGCGCCACACTTGGCTATGTCGACCCAGCAACGTGCTTTTTGGGTAAACACCACCAGCCGGAGCTCTGGAACCAACGGAACAGCGTTTTTGCTTTGCTTCACCTCACGTACAACGCTCTGCGAGCAGAAGCCCAGAAAACAAGACGAATAGACATACACACACAATGGCTGCCGGTTTCGATCCATCAATGTCAATCGGCCCTGGCCGCCAGACCATGGCCCCCGTTGGCCCCTCCGCCGCCGACACGCTGCCCAGCATCGACTTTGGATTCGACGATTTGCGCGAGCGCATGGCCAAGTTTACGGCCAAATTCGATGCCTTTATCGAGCAGGGTCGCAAGCGTGTTTTGGAAGAGCGCAATCAGTTCCGCGTCAACATGGCTGAGCTTCAAGGTATGCGCTGGTGCAAAATGCGATATGGATATAAATACCATCTTTAAACGACAGACTAACTAACCCTTTCCTACAGAGGATGAACGCATGAGACGGAGAGATATTGAAATCGCCCAAGTCAAGATGTCGACGTACCAGCAGACCATTGAGAAGGAAGAAGCCGAGAAGCGCGAAATGGAAGGCTCGATATCCTCGCTCGCCGCCCAGCGCGACAGCCACATTGCCATGCGCGACAGCCTCAAGGCCCAGATTGCCGAGACCCAAGCTGAGATAGACTCTCGATTGGCCGCCCAACGCGCCTACATGAAGCAAAAGGAGGCGCAGCTACGGTACAACGTCCCCGAGCTGGACTTCTGGATCACAAACCTGTGTCTACGGATTGAGGGCGCAGGAAAAGACGACCGGCTCAAGTTCGTGTACACGCATATTGACGAGAAGAACTGGGAGCGCGAAGCGTGGTTCGAGCTGGTGACTAGCTCAAGGGATTACGATGTGAAGCATTGCAGGCCTAAACTGGAGCGGGAGAGCGTCGAGAGGGTGCTGGATAAGGTCAACGAGTCGAGGGAACTGGTTGTTCTGCTGAAGGGAATGAGAGAGCTGTTTGTGGAGGCCGTAAAGTCCTGAGTCCATGGGGGAGGGAAGTTTGATTGTTACGATGATATGTGTGCTAGATACCCGCAGCTGATGATTTACATGATGTATATGGACACTGAACTTTGTTTCTTCTCTCGTGTGAAGTACCTGTATCAAGAATTGGCGTGTAATGTCATCAGAACGTGATGAATACTACAAAATGAATCAATTATGCAACTTGAGCTTCAAATAAAGACGTAGCCACTGGCTTACCTCCCGCATACCTGACGCTGGTCTTGATGCCCACCAGCCACATGTGCAAACCGCTAACAGGCGCTGCAAAACCGCTGTCAAGCTTAGCTGCAGCGCGTCGACGCCCCACTAAGCCAGACACTCATACAACACCTGAACCACGCCAAACATCCTCCCAGCATCTAAACCACCGTCATCAAAATCAGCCCGTCGCCATGCCCAAACCAGACAAACACGTCGCGGCCTCCCAAGCCGTCGACATTCTCGAAGAAATCTCAACCATGCTGGTACGCATCTTATTCCACTCCACCAAGAAAAGGAAAAACATCAGTGCTAAACCTTCACTAGAACTGCCACATGGACCGCCGCATGCTGTCCACATGCATCTCATTAATCGAACAAGGCGTCCATCCTGAATCTCTCGTGGTAAGCAAGCATATTCCCCGGTTCTCTTTGAACGTGAGCCCGTCGTTTCAAAGTATCGCGTAAATTATTAACGGCTCCTCTTTAGCAAGTCATCAAGGAGCTGCGTGAGATTGCCGATGACACGCGCCGGGAACAGCAAGAGGCCGCCGCCGCTAATAATCGGTGAAGCCTTTCACTTTCACCACACTCGCAAATGCAGCCTTTTTTTTGCCTTATCCGTGAGGTGTTCTTCTGTTTTGATTTTTGCTTGATTTGATTTTTGAGCTGGGATTTTCATCTGTTATTCATGGCGCTTAGGGCGTTTACAAATACTATATTACCACTTTGGACGACTATTACTGTACATGGTAAATATTAAATTGACGGAGCATTGCCCCGATGACACTCCCAATTTCCATATGCAAAAGTGACATGTTCCCTTTTTCCTCCCAGTGGTCCAACTTTTTCTGTCGATGTAAATACCAATATCAGCGCCATGCCGTCGTACTAACTTTAAAGAAACTCCCCCAAAGCAAACATATATATGATATGAAATGAAGGGAAAGGAAGACAAAAAATAGAGACATAGAAGAAACAAGGAAAAAAGGAAACAAAATACATGGTATCCCCAAACTATAGAAGAAACAGAAAAGAACAACAACCAGAAAATTCCACTCCATAGAAATGCCCCTTGTGGATGGCAAGTATTTTCATATGTCGTCATGCCTCATTAACAACCTCCATGTGCTCTCACATGCTGGAAAGCTTCCTTACTCAAGCCGCAAGCCCGAGTCGTTACCTGTGTCCAATCAAGTTGAACTCATCCTCTTCTTCTTCTTCGTCCTCATCTGCCTCGTGGGCATCATCACTCGATTCATCCGAATCGTATTCATCTTCGCTTGATTCATCCTCTTCATCCTCGCCGCTTCTCCAGAAGCCCAAGATGTCATCGTCAGACTCTCCGTCCACTTCCAGAACAGCGGCCTGCGGTATATCCATCATCATATGAGAAGGCGACATGGACCGGGCATATCTTTCGAGTATGCGTGATGGAGGCTCTGGTGCATTGGAAGAATGTCGCCGCCTATTGGGCGCCCGCGAGCCTGTCGTGATCGAGATCCGTCGAGCCCCAGGTACCGCTTCCTCCGAACCAGCCTCCCGCACGACCTGAGGCTGATCACCAGCTGCCGGCTGGAGCGACTCGGCATTCTGCCCCATGATCTGCAATTCTACCGTGTTATATGACCGGCATATCGAGCATTTAAGTCCAAGCCAGTGGTATGCCACTGTGCTCCTGGCAGAGCAATCGTTGCACAGAATCTTGGCCTTGGTGTCACGGAAATCAGGCGGCATTGGCTGGCTGAGGATGGCCAGATCCAAATTGCGAAACTGCGTCTCCATATTCATGAGGCTCTTGTTGCAAATTGGGCATTTGTACGAGGCCCGCGTGTGCTGCTCATAGCACTTTTTGTGTATGCTATGGCCACACACCATGAAGACAACCCGTTTTGGTGATGTAAACATGTACTCGCCACAAATTGGGCAGTCACAATCTGTTGACCGCTCGATACACTTGTGCGAGCTCTCAATGGATGTGGTGATGCATGCTCGACATGTCTACGATGTTATTTAGCCACAGAACATGGAAGAAATGAGAGTGAATTGAACTCACTTTGCAATGGAAGAAATCCTTTCCTAGTCCCATGCCCCGACGACATATTCCACAGTCATTGCAATGATAGATGGGCTTATTGGCCCGATTCTCCCAAAGCTTACAGATGTTACAGTAATACTGCGCCGACACCACGCCGCAGTTACTGCAGACCTCAGATGCCTTTTGCGGTGTGGCACAGAGCATGCAAAGCATGTTCTTTGTATCCTTGCGGATCAGCGTGTGGTCCTCGTGTAAGTCATGGCAGAACCGACAGGTATACCACTTTTTGCAGGTGGAACACTGTAGCTTCACGTTCCGCTCATAGTGCTCACATCCTAGCGGGCCTCGAGTTTCAGTAAGCGAAGCAGCCGAGTGAGTTGGAGTTGTTGTGCTTGGTGTCCTGGAGTGTCGAACAGGAGCGTAGGTCGGAGCGATGTCGCTTTCGCTCAAGACAAACGTCTCCTTGACTGACGGCTCTCCTATCAACTGGTTCTGCCAGTACTTGAGCGACTCCAGAGGTCCGACAGGGCTGGCAAGCTCCCATGTCTGGCCGATGGAGCCGTCATCCGAATCGCTTTTGGCAAGGGGCGAGCCGGCGATCACGGAGGCACGATAGCCCTCCAACAGGGTATCGTGCATGAGCCTGGCCTTTTCATTAGATGGGATCTCCCGAGCGTTGATCTCCTGGATGCGGGAACGCAGCTCTCGCATACCGTCGTCCTCGGGAATGGGACCATTCTTAGTCGGCGCATTTCTAGGCGGTGTTATCGGGAAGCCAAGATGGTCAAGCAGAGGTCCGTGACCCGTGGCTGGCCCGGCCGGGACTTCTTCCACGATCGTCTCCTGGGTGGAGGAGCTCAGAGGCCGGGAGCGTCGTTGCTCAGGCGATGCATCGGGCGATGCATCGGGCCCCTGCTGCCCGACATCGTCGGCGTCGTCAGAATCGTGGACGGCGTCGGGCGGCACTACTGGCGTCTCTTCATCACCGGCCAACGTTGCACGGGAGATCTCGGAAAAGCGGCGAGCCTGTCGCAGCACAGGGTTGATGATGAACTCGGAGACAAGGGAAGGCATTTGGCTTGCTTGTGTCTGGCGCAACCGCAGCGCCAGCTGCTGAGGCGCAGCTGAAGACGGGGATGCTTTTTAAGATTAGGATGAGGCTACCCAGCTCATACAAGTACCGTGGAAAGGGCGGTGATAGCAGGGAATTTAATTAGAAGGAATGGAAGAAAAGAAGCACGAAACGGGGTGGGTTCCCATGCAAGGTCAAACTCGACGGCAGCCGGAACTGTTCATCTGGCGAGGGTGTTTCATCTGTTTGGCTGACCAGAGCAAAAACCGAAGGAGAATAAGAAAATGGCCAGAGTTCGGCGAGATGTTGGAAGACTGACACTGGCCACCGTTATTCGGCAAGGATGACATAAGGCATTGGACGGATTAGTATTTCAGTACATGAGTACCTAACCTTATGGTGAGCCACTGATGTGCTGACTGTGGTCTCAGACGCTTGCATGTGATTGCTCCAATTGATTCATGTTGGGTGAGACTTTCAAGGCCGCTTTAGTGCGTGTTTTAGCGCTTTCATCTGAGTACCTGTACCAATAGTGAACAATAGCGTCGAAATATTAGCTGCTCCATCCCTGTGGCTCAACCAACATTGAAACCGCTCAGCTATTGGAACTGCTGTTGATCCTGCTGTGGCTGGTGGACGGGAGCAGCCAAAAGCCGGCGCAGGTACGTACCGGCCCGGCGTTTTCCAAGAATGGCACTAGCCACGCGGCTGAGCACTTCTGGGCTGGAGGGGATTGCAAGGTGGCCAATATTCCTAGAGCTGAACCAGGGGGGTTTTTTAGAAGCTGTCGTATTCTTGGAATCCCGACGCAAACAGCAATATCCACCACAAACACCTCCTTTGTCCTCCATTTCGTTTCCCTCTCCTGAGCCGGGCTTGGCCATCAGGATTGTTTCTCCTTTTCTTGTCGACGGTGCCAGCATCGTCGTCGTTGATGTTCTACTATCTTTGAGTCTGTCCAACTCGTCCAGTCATTACAAATTGTGCCGCAGCCTGCTTCTGTTGGAGCTAGCTGGTCGCCTCTCCCCTTTTTCTCTTCCGACCTCGTATCTAGAAAACCGTTCAACCACCCCAATTGATTCCTTCTTGACTCTATTCACCAGTTCCCCGGGGAACAGAAAGTTTTCTTTCTAACCATGGCTGCCGACAAGGCCGTCCTCGCCTCTGGCGCTGACCAGGGCGAAGGCTTGAGGCTGCGACAGGTGGCTACGCAAGCCGCGCCAGGGCCCATTGCCCAGCCTGAGGACAAGAAGAAGCTGGCAAAGAAGGTATATGATTAGCGAGACCCGGCAGTTTCAATTGCGTGCGAGCATCAGGCTGACAGCGGTTGCAGGAGAAATCTCTCTTTGAAGTGCTTACAGACTTGGAGTCCATCCTTGCCCCGCTGATCTTCACAGCCGTTGCCATCTTCACTCGATTGTGGAAGATTGGCATTAGCGATATCGTCACCTGGGATGAGGCTCAGTACGTAACCCTTGTCGCCATGTGCCTGAGAGGCATGCTAGAGTGGAACGAGTTTACTGACTTGTGACTCTTGACAGTTTTGGCAAGTTTGGAAGCTACTATATCAAGCATGAATACTACTTCGACGTCCACCCCCCGCTCGGAAAGATGCTGGTAGGCCTCTCCGGAGTCCTCGCCGGCTACAACGGATCCTTCGAATTCAAGTCTGGCGAGAAATACCCCGAAGATGTCAACTATACATTTATGCGAGCCTTTAATGCCGCCTTTGGCATTGCTTGTATCCCCATGGCTTACTTTACTGCCAAGGAGCTCAAGCTGACCCGACCTGCCGTCTGGTTTGTTACCTTGATGGTGCTCTGCGAGAACTCTTACACCACAATCAGCCGCTTCATTCTCCTCGACTCCATGCTTCTTTGCGGAACCTTTGCTACCACTCTTTGCTGGGCCAAATTCCACAACCAGCGTCACAACAGCTTCGAGCCCGAATGGTTCTTTTGGCTCTTTATGACGGGTGTAAGCATCGGATGCGTTTGCAGTGTTAAGCTCGTCGGTCTCTTTGTCACTGCCCTGGTTGGTCTTTACACAATTGAGGATCTGTGGAGAAAGTATGGTGACAGAAAAATGCCTATTGTAAGTAATCCTCTCGGTATGCCAGTATGGATCGCCATTTGCTTACACTTTTGCAGCCTGTCCTTGCTGCCCACTTCTCTGCTCGCGTCGTGGGTCTCATCGTTGTTCCTTTCCTCATCTACATGATCTCCTTTGCCCTGCACTTTGCCATTCTCGACTCCACCGGCCCTGGTGATGCCCAGATGAGCTCCCTGTTCCAAGCCAACCTAAAGGGAACCGAAGTCGGCAAGAACAGCCCCCTGGAGATTGCCATTGGATCTCGTGCCACCATCAAGAACATGGGTTATGGCGGTGGTCTTCTTCACTCTCATGTTCAGACCTATCCCGAGGGCTCTGGTCAGCAGCAGGTTACTTGCTACCACCACAAGGATGCCAACAACGACTGGTTCTTTTACCCCAACCGCTTCGAAGCCGATTACGACGCCGAGTCCCCCGACCTCCGATTCATTGGTGATGGATCCGTCATTCGCCTCATTCACGCCCAGACTGGCCGCAACCTGCACTCTCACGAGATTGATGCCCCCGTTACCAAATCCCACCGTGAAGTGTCCAGCTATGGCAACCTCACTGTTGGTGACGACAAGGACCACTGGCGCATTGAGGTCGTCCGAGACACGGCATCCCGCGATCGCAGCAGAATCCGCACTCTCACGACTGCCTTCCGCCTTAAGCACACTGCATTGGGCTGCTACCTCCGCGCTGGAAACGTCAACCTTCCTCAGTGGGGTTTCAAGCAGATCGAGGTTACTTGCGACAAGCAAAACAACCCCCGCGACACTTACACTCACTGGAACGTTGAGGCTCACTGGAACGACAAGCGTGAGTGAATGACTACTCTTTACTCTTATTCTAGACGTTTAGCATGACTGACCCTCTTGATGTTTTAGTGCCTGCCAGCGACCCCGGCGTTTACAAGTCGCCCTTTATCCACGATTTCATCCACCTCAATGTTGCCATGATGACTTCCAACAACGCCCTGGTGCCGGATCCCGACAAGCAGGACGACTTGGCCTCTCAATGGTGGCAGTGGCCTATCCTTAATGTCGGCCTTCGCATGTGCGGCTGGGATGACAACATTGTCAAGTACTTCCTTCTTGGTAACCCGTTCGTCTACTGGGTCTCCACCGCCTCTCTCGGCCTTGTCGCTCTTGTTGTGGCATGGTACATTGTGCGATGGCAGCGCGGATTCAAGGAGCTCAACAACTTTGAGATTGAGCAGATTCACTACGCCGGCATCTACCCCGTCATCGGCTGGTTCTTACACTACCTTCCCTTTGTCATCATGGCGCGTGTCACCTACGTTCACCACTACTATCCTGCTCTGTACTTTGCCATCCTCTCTCTGGGCTTCCTTGTCGACTGGGTCCTGAGGAACCGCAATGCTGTTGTGCAGAGTGTCATCTATGGCGTCCTGTACAGTGTCATTATTGGACTTTACGTCTTGTTCATCCCCATCTGCTGGGGTATGACCGGAAGCAACCAGCAGTACAAGTACCTGAAGTGGTTTGACAACTGGCGCATCAGCGATTAAACAGTATTTCCGACTAGCCAACTCAACACACCATGGTGGCGAACATATTCTTTTAACTCGTGTTCATCATCATAGGAATTTTTTTTTTATCTTGGGGGTAGATGGATGAGTGGATGATGGTCGAGGGAGGCTGCTTATTGTTAAACAACCAAAAAAACACTCGCGCACACTCTGTAAGATTTGTAAAGACGTGGGAGGTGTATGGAGATTTCTCACATTAATGAAGAAAAAAGACACGGGTAGGGTAGGAAGGATTTTGCAAGTCATATAAAAAGATGATATGGGAAAAAAGGGTTGGCGGAAAATACTATACACCGCATTTAATGCAAGACATATATCTCCCCAATTTTGCCATTGCCATTGCCCGGTGCAGAAAGAAGCATCATTTGGCTTTGCGTCTGCCAGTTGTGTTGTGCATCTACTACTATTATACAGTGCCATGCTGCCAGTTACTTTGCTGTGGATGTCATAAAAGGCTTCCAGACTTGAACGTCGTGTATATGATGAAAGCCCATCGGGTATCTTGTCTTGCCGACTTTCCTTCCTCCTCATTCTTCCCATGCGCACACGGCTTTCGCTTACGATTCGAATTATACAGAAAAGAGTACTGAAAAAGATCCATTTCAACAACATCCACCACCTGATTTAGCGGCATCGGTCGATAACTTCACTTGCCGGTTTCCACCAGCGCCGGGACCTTTGACGCCAGACCTCCTGTCGTTCAGATTGTACTTGCCGGCCTGGATGTTCTGGTATATCCTCTCGGCGACCCTCATAAAGGCCTTCTCAACGTTCTCGCCGCTCTTGGCGCTCGTCTCGACGTATTCAAGGATGCCATTGCGCCTGGCCCACTCTTCCGCCTCCTCCCGCGTGACCTCTCGTTTGTTGTCCTCCTGCTGCGTCAGATCGGCCTTGTTGCCGACCAGGACAATGACAATGTCCGGCTCGGCAATCTGGCGGAGATCATTCAGCCAGTCCGTAACGTGCTGAAAGGTGGCCTTGCGCGACAGGTCGAAGACGAGCAGCGCACCGCTTGCGCCGCGGAAATATGATCTCGTGACGGACTTGTACGTCTCCTGGCCGGCCGTGTCCCACAGACTGAGCTTCATATGCTTCTGGGGGATGCCGCTGGTGTCGCGCCGGGGCTCCGGAAGGCCTGCGGGGGACGAGGGTTCGTCTGGAGAGGACAGGGAGGGGACGGGGCCGGCGGGAGTGTGAGGAGGGCCGACGGGGACGATGCGGGAGCCGAATTCGACGCCGATTGTGACGTCGTGGTGCGCGGAGAAGCGGCCTTCGCAGAGGCGGATGGTGAGACTAGATTTGCCGCATCCTGAGTCGCCGATGCAGACTAGCTTGGCGATGTAGTCCCATGGAGCTGATGAGGACATGGGGAGGAGAGGAGCGTGGCGATGCGCACGAGTTTAGGTAGAGTAGTAAGATGAAAGAGGGAGTTGGAGAGAGAACAAAGCAACGGAGAGACAATGAGGGAGAGAGGCGTCGGAGGGTTCAAAGAACGAAGGTTTAGAGTTGGAATTTGGTTGGAGGTGGTCGCAAATGTAATGTAGGTGTAATTGATCCAAGTGGGTTTGATTTGAGGCTGGAGCTGCGATTAGCGGCACGTGCGCCGGTGCGATCTAAAGACGGCTTTAAGACCTGGACAAAGAAATACAAGGATGGTAGAGATAGAGAGATAGAGAGATAAGGCTCAGAGATGGTAGAGAGAGAAGTTGGTGGTTTAAAGAGAGGGAGAACACAATCACCAGACACTCGATTACACAGGAATAGAAATACAGGAAAAGAAGAGGGCAGCGGTTTGCAAGGCAGGTGACGATGGGCTCTGCCTTGTGTGGGATGAGATGGACATGGGGCTGTCACGGGCCAGCACAAGGTGTGTGACCCGACCCGCGAAAAAGCTGGAGAAGAGGGAATTGGGGGCCGGACTTTGAATCGGGGAATTGGAGAGGTATTTTGCAGGCAGACGCTGCTGTTGGAGAAACATCTACTAATGCAAGAAGAGGGTATTTTGGCAGTTTCAATATGGACAAAGGGATACCTGGCAGGCAGACTGAGCAGATGGAAGTGTTATCGGTGACGCAAGAAGGCGATAACGGCATCATGACGGGGACCCTTGACTAGCGGTATTTGGTAACTGATGCTACAGGCAAGGTACCGCACCTGCTAGCGCACGCACTGAGCACCCGGGGCTCGTATCAGCAGCAGCACTAACGGCAACTAAGTTCCTCCCATGTATCGCGTCTTAGAGGTGGACAATAGCATGACATGACTACCGCTAGGTCCTAGTACGAGTTGGCCACCAAGGTTCAAGGTCAGCGCCCATGCCGGTACATGGACGGACCGTCGTAGGCAGCCATGTGCGCAGCTGGTGTACAGGTACCGATGCATGATGTGCAGTTGGGCTACTGTCAACTGCGATTCGGTTTGTGCTAGCTGCCTTTTTTCTTTCACGGTACGCGGTTCATAACACGGTTCATGCTGCGTCTTACCAGTAAAGTACTCCGTACAACCTGGTACGACGTTGGAGCCTCGGGTTCTGCGCCTCCGCTGCCCGTCGAAGTCGAGGCCTGGACCCAGCATGAAGCCTCATTGCCTAAGATGGGTATTTGTTTATATACAGGTAGTACGGAGTCCAGAGGTGGAATTTCATCTTCTTCTTGGGTGATTTGATTTCTTCTCCCTCTAACCTTTCTTACTCTTCCTTCATCCCTCACTGTTTATTACTTTACAGCATCTACCAAGTCATCAGCTCCCTCGGTGACCGGGGGTCAAATGACGGCACGCCGCCCTTGTGCTCACCCAACCAGAAAGGTCCCCAGGTACTGCGGAGGTACCAGTACCCATCTCGGCAGGCAGCGCACCGCATGCGGACCTCCTTATCACTAGCAGTCATCACCTGTGGCTCTGTGAGGCGCTGACCGCCAGCAACCTTAGGCTCCTTAGCCAGCAAAGGACGCCCACCTGTACTCCAGGCATTCACTAAGTTTTGGTCTATCGAGGTCACCAAACCGACTCATCCGCCCTGTGTCGCCTGACCTCAGCTCTTTTCCTCCTCTGCTTTTTACTTCATACAGTCTTTGTTGCTCAATCAAGCATCCACCATACATTACTCATACCTCGCCATGGTGTAATATTTTTTTCCGTCTTTGATTCTTAGTCTTTGTTTTCTTGGGCTATTATTCTCCCTGTTGTATGCAAGGGAGAGCCGCCTAACGCTTTTGCTGCCTTTTCCAAGCGTCGTTCGTCATCGCCCATCATCCTGCTTTAGAGTTTCATCGCATCTCCGCTCCAACGAACACAAAAAGATCGACAAAAGTGCCGCAACGCAGCTGCAGTTCGCCAGACATCGAGTGTGACAACCGTGCCAAACCACTTATCGTGGGGGCGGCGGTAGGTGAAGGGGCATCATGTTTTCCGAGTGTGCGTGACGACATCGAGCCGTATAAGCCTGCGTCTGATGAAGCTGCTGCTAACTCATTTTCCCTAGACGCCTCGAGATTTCTCGCGCAGTCCCAGTCGAGGCTGTCGAACTTTGGCCAAGCAGACAACGATACCTCGTCCCGGCAAAACGACTGGTCATCATCTCGCCCGACCCGACCCTATCGAGACGCCGGCCGAGGGAACGGGGGCCAGAGATCCCTTCTTGGAAGAGGCTATGGCGGGAACCCATATCAGAACGGTGGAGGAGGAGCCGGTGGAGGCTCGCGCTTCGGACAGCTTGCGTTTGGATCTCGCATAACAGCTGCGCAAGACGCACCCCTGTTTCACAGCACGCTGGACGAGTTTCGAGAGGAAGACGACGAAGAGGAGCGCGACAGGGAAGCTGCTGATCTCTTTGCACTCCAGAGGTCACGAAGGGTGGCCGCCGCTAGCAAGCTGGCCGACAGCGTCGAGTCTGACGCAAATAGTCGAGGGTCGCTCGAAGAGAGCTCGAGACAGTTTGATCACCCATATCGCGCCCAGGGTTTCGGCCGGGGCATCAAGAGCAGTTGGAACGGAACGAGAAGCTCACATCATACGGCAGTCGCAAAGAATACACCGTTAGAAGAGGAGGAAGCTGAAGAAGTCGATCACGATAGCAGGGATGGCGAAAGCGACCGCAGCAGCGGTCATCATAGGGGGAATATGGTTGATGTCGGGCTTGATTCACAGGAGGACGCCGATGATGATCCTCCGGAATCTCTCTTGGAAGAGCCAACCGATAACAGCCCCCCAGCTTTCCAACGATTCAAAGACCCGTCAGGACGAACACCGCTACTGGAAAGATCGGCACGAAGCGACACTGACATGGACAGCACGCGACATACAGAACCTCCGGAGGCTGATCCAGCTCCCTCAGGAAACGCCTACGTCGAGGGAGAGATATTCAGACACGACCCTTTCTTCGCGTGGATATTCTTAATCAGTCTCGCCGGGATGATGTCAACCTTTGTCCTGGTATGGCTCAATACTACTCCTAAGAAGAGCCCTGTTGGAGACACGATTTATACGACACTACAGAAATCTTTCAATATGCTTGCTGTCGATACCGTGGTGGCAGTATTAGTGTCATTTGTATGGTTGGCAGCGTTGCGGTCCTTTGTTCGACCGCTCGTTACTGTTATCCTGGTCGCTGTGCCAGCCATTATGTTTTCATTTTCTATCTTCTCCTTTGCGTCGTCTTTCAAAGGGCGAACGCATGGGACAAGCTTCCAGGATGTCGTCATGAGATGGACCGCCATCGTCCCGGGAGCTTCATGCATCTTATGGCTCTGGCTTGTCGTCAAGGGTCGAAGAGCAATTCAGCAGGCCATTGAAATTCTTCAATTTTCCTCCAAGATTTTGGCACAAAACCCAGGTCTCTTGTTGGTAGGCTTTGGATGCCTGGCCTTGATCGTTGTCTGGACTTGGATTTGGCTGGCCATGTTTACCCGTATCTTCATGGGTGGCTATTTCTCAAAGTCCTTGGTTCGGTTCGTGATTCAATTCTCCAGCTGGTGGCTCGGCGCTGCGTTTGTCTTCATGTACATGTGGACGCTGTCTGTCATCAACGCGGTGCATCGAGCGGCGACTGCGGCGACCGTCTCCCAGTGGTACTTTCATCGCAATGCCGGCCCTGCCACGCCTTCAAAGGAAATTGTCATGGCTGCTTTAGGCCACGGCGTAACGACCATTTTTGGCAGCATTTGTGAATCAACGCTTTTGTCTCTCCTTATCAGAGCACCATTGATTTTCCTGCCCAGGAGGCTAGGTGCAATCATCACAAACATCGCCTCGTTCTGGATACCGACGCCTATTGTGGCTCTCACAAACCCTCTCACAATTACCTTTGCAGCTATTCATTCTCAAGGCCTAGCTACGTCTGCTAGAGGTCTTGATCAAATGGAATTTGTATCACCTGCAATCCCTACTACCACACTGACACCAAGGGCGTTGCGTCTACGCGGTCAGGCAAACGGCCTGTTGCCCTACCGACTGGCAAAGTTGCTCCTGGTTGCTACACGATTGATTATGGCTACCGGGCTGGGATTCGCGGGCTGGGTCATTACTGCAAAGCAACTGCGAATCCAGCTCCCAGACGGCGTGGGCGTGCGAGGATCAGCGTATGCATACGTGGTTGGCATGATGGCCAGTTTCATTGGCTATTCGGTTATGGGCGCAATGGAGGGCATTCTTAGCGGAATTGTCGACGCGGTTCTGATATGTTATGGAAGCGAGCGACGGATGGAGAGAGGCCATGGACGATTCTGTCTCGAAGCGGCATATCTGTTTGGAGAGCGGCGAGGAACCGGCGAGGACCTCGGATATGAGTAAACAAGCTCAGGCTGGGCCCGCTCATGTATGTTGATGGATTCTGGATTTTTGGCACGCCTGCTCTTCTTTTATTCTCTTTGTTTTTGATTGTTTCTTTTTTCCCTATTAGCTACTTGCTCATTGCTGCGGGTTTTGAACTTGATTGAATGGGATGATAGATTGGTAGAGCTGATTTGGATTATCGGGACTCAAAAAAGGCCATGCAGTGGAGATGTTGTTACGGCAAGCTCCAAGGGGGATAGGACAGCAATGATATTTTCTCAATGCGATTTTCTCTACCTTTTATGCAACTGCTACACTTAACGTGCTGTCTTACGATTGAACTTTTAATGTAATCCCGTATGAAACTCTGTTCAAGGAGAGAAGTGCGTTATGGTGTTAGTTGGTTAGGGGAAAGTAAGTTGATAGTGTCAAGTAAGACATGTCAATTCCATGAACGGTTAGACACTTTGGCCGAGTGGTTAAGGCGATGCCCTGCTATCAACAGGTATCATAGGCATTGTGTTCGCACGCGCAGGTTCGAATCCTGCAGGTGTCGTTTCTTTTTTTGTATTTTTTTTTTCTAAATTCCTAGTCCTTTTTTCCTGGTCAAATCTCACATAAGATTTCTTCTTGGCAAGGCTATCTCAAGTAAACTGTAATAGACCTTTTTTTTTTGGGTTATATACTTCAGGGTTAATATTGACTGGGGATCTCACGATGTTTGACATTAGAGACAGCTTCATGAGGTGTCTATCTCCCGCGAGTTTTCGTAAAACGAAGCGTCATTGGTCTAGGGGTTAGGATTCAACTCTTCCATTCACTTGAAAAGTTGAGGCCCGGATTCGAGTTCCGGATGACGCAGTGCTTTTATTTTTGCATTTCACTCTTTTTTTGCTATCCGCAAGGATAAATGAAGCGACTTAAGTATATTGCTGTATTTGACCAGGCATCGTACGTTAAATTGTCCCGTTAATCCTGCAGTAAGGCTAGTATTTCAGTTTTGCCGCTATTTCACAGCATGTATATCAAGATGTAAATTGTCGTTTGAACTTTATATTCAGGCTTGCTTCATAAGTTACCCTAACTATCGGGCCTGTATTAAATATTTTAATTGTATGTATGTGTTTGTATATGCTACAGAATTCCTCAACTACGAGGCTTCTTTTATTCATCAGCCTCCTTAGGCAGTTCCTCGTAAGCAAACCCGCAGTCCACTTCACTAAGTACCAGCTCTGCCTTAGATTGAACAAGATCGTCTCGGTCGCCTTCCGCCAGGAGCTCTAGATCCAGATCTCGTGCCTTGTTTATAGCATGTATGACTTTCAGCCGGGCATCTGGCTCTCCAGGGTCTCGAAGCTTCCGCACAGAGCGGCTCAGCTGGCCCCGGCTTGCAGCGATGCTCTGTCTCTGGTTTCTCTCGAAATAGCTGAGTAAATGGCCTGCGGGATCTTCGTTTAGGTGTGCCTCTCGACGGAAGAGACCCGTTGAGGCATATTCTGGCCCTTGTACGGCGCCAATAGTAGGATTAGGGTCGATGACAAGCTGCTTTGTGTCTAGATAGATTCGCTTCACCAGGTCGGCGATGTGCATGTCGTCGTCATCATTAACATTGTTCGGGTTGTCTGGATCTCGGTATGGAGGTTCTGGTTCGGGGTGCGGTATAAACGGTGTGGGACGTCGAAGCGGCCGGTCCACGCCTGGGATCCTGATGAAGTGTGCCTCTGGCTCGTCTTCTTTATCTATAGAAAACAGAAACACCCGACCAGTCGCATCTCCAACGACCATTTTCCGGAAATCGGGCGAAAAGGCACCGCAGGAAATGGGACCAGGTGCTTCCAAAATGGTTCGTATATATGGCCGGTGTTTCTTACGCACATTCCAGACCATGACGGTCCCATCGCTAGAGCCTGTGTAGAATCGATCTAGGTTGTTCCCCCAAGCTGTAAACTTGACTCCAGTGTCTTCCTTCTCTCGGTCATGGTAGTATTCGTCCAGAGGACGGCCATGCTGTAGAATATGCACAGGGTTGTCTCCTTGCGCCGTGTCCCACACGTATACTTTGCCGTCAGTGCACCCCGCAGTCACATACTCATGTTTGTACGAGTTTGGCATAAAGGTCAGCTCGTTGATGTCTGACGCAAAACAGTCCAGGTTATGGTATTCGGAAAACCCACCCTCTTGCTGGGGGCTCTGGGGGCTCTGGGGATTCTGGGGACTCTGGGGACTTGGATCATCTTGTTTGGAAATGAGGACAGTTTGCCTTCCGAACAAATGTATCTGAGTTCTCACTTTTGGCGATATCTTTATCTGAGAAGAGGGAGAGGTTGCGGCAATGAATCTCGGTAATGTGGGATGCCAGGCCACTTCAAAGAAGTTGGCAGTTGTAGCAGTTGTGACAGGAACTCGCTGATTCGATTCCGCATTCCAAAGAGTAATCTCTCCCGAGTTTTGTTTATCGAAGGGGATGTCGTGGTCATCCCCAGAGAAGCTACGAGGAGAATATCCTACAGCGAGCAGATGCTGGCTTGTCGAGTCACGGCCCCACTGCATTGTTGCTGGGAAATATGCCCACTTGTCAGAGCCGTCAGCGTCAGTCCGAGTACATGAAAAGGAGACGTATGGGCTATTCGCAATGTCGTTCATGTTGATTGTGTATATCCGAATGGCCTCTATAGGGACATCGGCCGCAGTAGCAACTCGTCCAGAGCCGTCCTTGGCCACGGAGACAAAATTTACGTTGCCGCCAAAGTACCAGGTGGCCAACGCAGTCATTGTACTGCCAGATTTGTCAACCTTCCACACTTTGACTGTTCTGTCGAAGCTGGAGGTGAATGCCAACCCAAGAATGCTGTCGTAGTCAGAGCATACAACCGACGAATACAACCATGGGTCCTGGCTTTCACGCATAGCCGTCGTGGAGTTTTCTCCCTTTTCGACAAGAGGTCTTGGGATTCGGTGGTCAGGAAACGCCTTAAGCTGCCCTAGCTTTGTAGAGCAAAGGAGCAGATTCCCCGGCTTATTATACTGCTGATTATGGCTATCCGAGTGTGCAGTTGTGCCACACAAAACATTGTCATCCGGGATCCAAGTTGTTGTTGCAATGTCACCGGCACAGTTCGTGTACTCTGCGACCAAATCCAAGCTATCCTCGTGCGCCTTGCGAAACTCGTTTTGAAAGTTGTCATACTGACGCATATGACCAAATCCTCGGTTTCCTACCATTTCACGAGCTAAAAGCAAGGATGATAGTCGACTGGCACGTCTCTTCTCCTGTTGCGAGCGAGATCCATTCGCTCTAGGGTCAAGACTCAGGATCTGAGCTCGGCTTGGCGGCACTGCTTTGCCCGCAAGCAGATCCGAACAGTAATTGCGTACATCTTCGACCGTCCGGTGAGGCAAACTGTTATTAACAATTGACGGAACATTGAACTGAGGGCAGAGCCGCGCCAAATGTTCAGGGGTCGCAGGATAGCCCACGGGAAGATACATTGAGAAGCATGCCATGATTTGCCGAATTTCGTCAGATGTAAAGTCCACATGATAGACAGCTGGGCTCTTCAGCTCTTCCTTGAGCTCGCGGTATAAGCGATCAGCACCTTTGACAATGAGTTCGCGATCTGATGCTGATTGGTAAGGCCGGTGATCGAGGTCAAACCATGTATTTGAGGATGGGCCGCATTTGGTCGGTTCCCACCGACTCCCATATCTTGTTCTATGAGTATTATCTTGTCTTTTTGGTATTGAGGTTTTCGGTTGTTTAGCAGCTATCTTTTTTATTTCTGGCGGAACCTGTTCAAATCTGGCAAGAGGTTGCTCCTGCAGCGGGGGGTAAGAGGACTGGTAGTCGCTTGAACTTGGCGCTTTTATAGGGGCGACACGATATTCCTTAAGCATTATGTCAGTTAGATCCAACTTGGGTGTATGTTCTTATTCCACTTACAGGTCTCCCAGATAGCTCTTCAATGATTATTTTGGCCTTTGTAGCAGTCCATTCATCATCGGCCGGCAGCTTGTAGTCATTGTTCTCATCTAATCGGGAGACAAAGAGCGGATCCTTGGCAAACATGGAAACGGCCTGTGCCCTTTGTCAATTATGTGCTCAATACAGCACAGTCTTTAGGTTATTGCATACCTTTATCGCAATTTCATCAAGTATGTACTCGGAAGCTGGCAGGTCCCTCAGCGCCCGGCTCACATAAGGAGAGACCTGTTTCCCAGCCCAATTAAGGTCGAGACGCCTCCTTTTTGGCGGCGGCCCTTCATCCTGAGAGTCATTCTGTCGGCGTTGTGCATGGGAAATAGGATAGTGCTGCTGTTTGAATCCGTTTGCGTTTGCGTTTGCGATCGGGATATGGCTTTGTGGTGGCGGCGATGGCGTCTCAGTCAGGTCTATGACCACGGGCCTGGAAAGAGGAGAGGTAAGCACGAGGCTCATGGAGACGACCAGCCCGCCAGCAGCCTCGGGCAAGCATCTCAAGCAGACCAAACAGATTCTCTGGCTCTTTAAACGCGGCTGAGGATATCAACTTACCCCATCGCGTGCCCACACGTTCAAGCTGCTTAGATTGTTCTTAAACAAGGGATAGGTAAGGATGGGGCTCTTAAAACACGTCTAGACGGGAACTAATAATAAGTGGGTCACGTGATATGCCGTTACGTAATATATAAACACTGCTATTATCTTTTAGCAGCTCATATAAAGCTTCTTAGAAAGTATAAAGGGTTTAAACAAAGGGAAAAGATAAATATTAAAAGTGTTAGCGTGGTTTAATTATTATATTTCTTGATAATATAGGTTAGCAGCCTAATATATATATAATACTATGGTGTATGTCAAAATTAACCCTGTAAAATGTGCCCATTAGACTTCAGCTCTAGAATTAATTTCAGCTCAGCTTAATTGATTTTCACTGGATTTTATAATGAGACTAAGCGTCTCTTTGTTAAACGCGTGTATGATATCATTTGTCGCGCTTTAAGCAAACGCGCGCGTTGAGCTCCTGCCCGTTAATATAGCCTCTTAATGAGCAAACATGCTCTAATTCCACTACTTAGCTACCTAACAATAATGGCCCGATACATTTGTTAGAAAAAAAAAGCGTTTCACACAAACATCTTTTGTGTTTGACCAGTCGAGAGCAAAGCTGATATTGCATGCATCCCCCGTCGCGATCTGAGATCTATGCATCATTCGCGATCGCGACATGGATGATAAGCCCACCAGATGCAAGATATTAATTGTCGGTTAAAGGGACACTGCAGGTCCCACGCAGCCTCTAAAAAGAGACACCTGGACTTTCTACCACAGGTACTTGTAATTAAATCCTTAACAATTTCTAAAGCGCCATATCAATCGTGCACCGTGCATGTAACCTCCAATCCCAGCTGTGTCAACACCATCTATCTCTGCGGCTTGTTCGGGTAGAATCGCAAGAATCGCAAAAGGCCATCGATAGAAAAGCTTTAATCTACCATGGGCTAGCAGCATTGTACCTTGTGTTATTGAAGCATCGATAATATTTTAGGCAAACATGACGTAAGGGAAGCATGCTCGAAATGTAAATCGAGATGAGATGCGCACTTGCTATGCACTGTGTATGTATGGCGATATAAGCAACGTAGGCAATATATAAAATAAGTGTTGAGACAAATTAGATTGCAATTAACCTTTGAGCTTTGTAATTTTTTAATTAAAGTCTTTATAACTAGTTAAAATAACTATATTAGGGAACATGCGTATTTGTTTTCTTAATTTTTAACTATAAATAATTATTTTGTTTGCTTTCTAGGTTAGGTACCTATGGGACGAAGTGACATGTTGGAAGAACTAGCTCCACACATCAAGGGATGTCTTCAGCTTAAACGCGCCTCACTCTCTCGCCTGACATTAGTTGGACAGCCTCGTTTGCTCAATCGTGCAATTCGCAACTGACTATATAACTATGGGCTGCATTTGACCATCTTCAACCTTAACCGTGAATGGATTCTAAGCCATCTTGGTTGCAGCAGTCCGACGACTCATACACGAGTCGTTGAAGTCGTACATGACATATGAATGATCAAGTCCGAAAGGCACCATAAAGAAGAAAAGACCCCCTTTATTAATGTATCTTTAATTCCTTCTCGTCTGTTTTATATTCATAACTCTTTCGCACTGACAGGTAAAACACCCCCCATTGAAAGGAAGCTTGCCGCCGTACTTTGCTGCAAATACACACACACACTCCACATTCTTTACCGCCCACGGCTATTAGCTAACAGATAACCGTAACTGATAACTAGCTATATATCCAAACATTATAAAAAAACCCAAAGAAAAATTTCGCTCAGCAACAAACATCATGCCTGTTCATTTATCTATTCTTACAACTTGGCAGGGCCAGTCTCGGCGTTAATCTCCTCGTACATCTTGTCGATCTGAGCACGGAAGGCCTTTGCAGTTTGAGGCCGCTTCAGCTTAAGACTGTTGTCATGTTAGCGGCTGATTTTTTGTGGTTGATTGTTTTTTGCATTTGTACTTACGTGGGTGTGAACAGCTCGTTCTGGATGCTAAAGGGCTCAATGTCAAGATAGACACCGCGAACACGCTCAAAGCTGTTGAACTTTTGCTTCTGCGCAATCTTGTTGAGCACCTTGAGGAACTCTGCCTTCACCTTGGGGTGGTTGGCAGCCTCCTTGAGGGCCGGGAGGTCAGCGGCAGTGACCGTCTCGCCAAGGACCTTGCTGGCAAAAGGTGGGAAGTTCTCCAGGTCGATGCCAAAGATACCGACGAGTGTAGACTCCTTGGGGTCGCCGTGGACATAGGCCATTGCGATCAAGTTGGTGTTACCCAAGTAGACGTTCTCGATACGCTCAGGAGAGATGTATTCACCCTGGGACAGCTTGAGAACGTTCTTCTTGCGGTCAATGATCTTGAAGCGACCCATCTTGTCAATCTCAGCGATATCACCGGTGTGGAACCATCCATCGGACTCAATGGCCTTCTTGGTCTCCTCCTCGTTCTTGTAGTACTCGCGGAAAATGCATGGGCCTCGGAGAAGAAGCTCACCGCGAGGGTTGGGCTTGTCATCGACGGTGTAGTCAAACTCGGGCACGGACTCGAGGCAGAGTTCGACACAGCCAGTTGGGGGTCCGATGTTGCCGAGACTGAAGTCTCCTGGAATCTGAACGGTACCGACGGCGTATGACTCGGTCATACCAAAACCCTGGTAAAAGTTGTTGCCAAAAGCAGCGCGGAGGAACTCTTGAACATCAGGATCCAGCTGTGCGCTGCCGCTGATCATTGAGTGGGCCCTATCCAAGCCCACGGCAGCCCTGACCTTGGGGGTCCAAATACGGTCGTACAGGAAATGTGTGTTGCTCGCCTGGCCCGGTGGCAGACGCATGTTGGCCTTCTTGGTGTTGATGACCTGGCGAGACAGGGCTCCCCTGGCGCCTTCGGCCTCGATGGTGGCGGTTCGAATTGCCGAGTTGAAGCGGTTGAACAAGCGGGGAACAGAAATGAACCCGGTGGGCTTGAGAATCTTCATGTCGTCGACCAGACCCAGGATATCGCCACGGAAGAAGCCAATGCTGGCACCTTCGGACAGGGCAACTTGATCAACCATTCTGCCGTAGATGTGAGCAAGAGGCAAATAGGACATGTGAACGTCCTTTTCAGTCACCGCACCCTGAAGGCGGCTGGAAGAGATGGCAGAAACGGCATTGCCATGAGTGATGACAACACCCTTTGGCGCACCAGTGGTTCCTGAAGTGTAGTTGATTGTGCAGAGATCGTCCCACTTGGCCGGGCGCATGGGGCGGCCAGACTTGGCGCCAATCTCCTCAACCTCCTTGAAAGAGTAGATCTTGATGCCGTGCTGAGAAGCAATGTCGTTCAAAACAGCGCCCTTGGTCAGACCCTTTTGCTCGCCTTGCTCCAGCTCGTCAAGGGAGACAATCAGCTTGAGGGATGGGATTCGAGGGGCCAACTTCAAGAGAGTCGGGATGTGAGGCAGGGAGCAGACGATACAGGCGAGTTCGGCGTGGTTGATGATGTACTCGGAAGTGTCCGGACCAAGAGTATCATAGAGTGATACGGTGTAGAGAGCTTGCGACGCAAGAGCAAGATCTACAAATCGAGATTGTGTTAGTTGGAGATCTGTAGTGGGCATTGGGAGAGCGCGGGGAATCGCGCAAGGTTGGCCTACCGGTGATTTGCCATTCGGCGCGGTTCTGAGACCACAGTCCGACGGGATACTTGTCCAGGGTGTGTCCAATACTCTTGTGGATTTCGACGAGACCGGCTCCCAGGTTCTTGCGACGCTCGGCCACCTCGCCATACGTCTCCCACTCATATGTGTCTGCCCATGATTGCGTGCTGGGGTTCCAGAGGCGGGTGCCGAGGCAGCGCTTGCTGGGGCGCTTCTTGACGGCCTGTTCGAACAGATCGTGGACCGATTGGATCTCGGGGTTGAACGTGGTCAGGAGTGGGCCATCGCCAATCTTGTGATGGCGGTAGATGGCGGTACGACCGGGCCGTTCTGTGCCTGCGATGGCAACACCGTGAGGAGCGCCGGGCGCAGGCGGAGTCGTCAAGCTCTTGATGTACGCCGCCGTGTCCTTGGTAGCCAGTGCCATTGTGTCGAAGGGGGATGAACTAGTGGCTGACCGCGTGTTGATATTTTACAGCTTTAAAGGAAAGGATCCGCAACGCTCGCGATGCCTACGAGAATTGACCAGACAATGTGAAAAGGGAGGGAAGATTAGGCGACGTGTAAAGGCCTGGGGGAGGGAAAAAGAAAAGGCGAGGATGGTTGCAAGGGAAAGGAAAAAAAGAAATCTGGCGATGAGGTCGGGAGGTGGAGGTTTAACCAAAGTCATGGGCTGCTGAAAGGGACGGCCGAGGTTCGCGGGGCCTCGGCAGCCCCAGATTTGGGATTTGGTCCATGTACATGGCCTGCGCCCAGCGTACAACGCTGTGGTCCAGCCCGCCAAATCGCAGAAGCCGTACAGGTACATGCGCGTTGCTAGCGCTGTGTCGGAGTGCCTAAACCGCTAGCGGCCAGCCCCCAACGAAATCCACTGAGGCGTCCCACCCGCGGAGTTTACAGCAGAGTTCTGCCCCGTGGATAGCGCTGTGGCATCGCTGTGACGGGCTCGGAAAGACTCAACCCGATCAAATGTCAATCCAAAGACTGCGTCCTGGTAGTACGAGTAATACTTGTACATGTATGCCAGCGGCTGACAATCAAGGTTCTCACAGCGGCCGGCTAACCGTCAGCATCTGCCCGTCAGAAACGGAATTGATAAGATTTGTTGGGTCGAATAGTAGCTCGTTGATATGGCTGTTGTTTAGAAATAGGCCTTAGGGCGAGATAGACAAGAGCTGACACGCTGCACCCATGCATATTGAACCTAGATAAAGGTAGTATGTATTGGTACGTCGTTGACTATTTTTTAACTGTGTTCTAGTAATACAATTACCCAGCCCGGCTATCCTGGGTAGTTATAGGAGTTGACAGTTCGACTTTGTTATTAAGTGTGGACTCTATCGTAGAAGAACGTCCTGGCGAGGCCGACTATTTGTCGAACAAAACCCAATATTGAGACCGACGCGAATTGAAAGGTGATTAATTAACATTGGCGGCTTACTTGTACTTGTAGTGCAACAACGTCAAGGCACGTAAGCACGCATCATCCCATCGTGACGGAAAAGCGTATCCGTACAAGTACATACAAATTCCGTCGCACAAGACGCTGAAAAGTCCGGGATCCCGTAGTGACGTCGGCTGTTTCGGGGAATAGTAACCACTCAGTGGCGACTCTTGTGTTCCGACGCAGGCGAGCCGGATGCTATTTTGTCTCTCCGTCAACCTCGCTGTACTTGTATCCTTTTTACCCCAATCAACTCAATTCTACGAGTGTATCAACCAAATACGCAGACTCTCGCAAATGCCAGCGGAATCCGGGGCACATCTGGGGAGACTCGCAGCTTGGCTCATCCGCTAAAGCACGGCGGTGGGCCTCGGCCCAGGGCACTCTCCCAGCGCCCCGGCCAATCACGTCGTCGCTATTCCATATAGCGTCTCGTTTCGGCATGTGAAACTCGAGCTCAGAGGCAAGAACTTGCGGACGGCGTTCTGCAAAAGGCTACTTCGCCCGGACGAATTGACCCTTCGATTTGGAGCTTGAAACGTGTCCTGTTACGGAGTAGTGCCGGTGGTTATGGGACGCAAGCTCGGGAGTACAAAGTCGATACTTCTCCGCTCTCTCTTTTCCCCGCGTTGTCGCACAGATTGAGAGCCGAGGCCATCATGGCACTGCGATGCTTATTAAGCATCGCTCTGGAGTAAGAGGTGCCCGTGTTGATAGAATTGAATTTGACAACAACTATTGCCAACTCATGCAGCACGCAAATTTTCTTTGTTAAATGGATTATCTTAACCTGATAATATGTCTTATATCTCAAGGTGATTAAAAGAGAATCCTAGTCGCAGATTCAGGAATAGTCGTACTCGTTCAAACATATTATTGCCCAACTAAAAAACATGAGCCGCAGCAATAGTATCTGTATATACGTTTGACAGGAATTCAACAAGCACCACCGCCGCTTTAAGATATTTCGTTAATCTCCTACAAGAGCGTGTTCTAATAATGCTATTCGATTGCTATTTTCTAAACTATAGTAGATGTGAGCACACGTCGTCGAGATTTGTGTAATGTACTCTTCCATGTTCTACACACCCATCTCGATCTGAGACTATATCACGATGCGAATTCGCCTCAAGACATCAAACGCATCACATCAGATACGCATAATGCCTATTCCGTCTCAAACAATTGAACAAAACGCTCATCGTTTTTCTTCTGCGCATGTCCTCATTCCACGCTGAGCAGGCCTCCAGCCCTCCCTTTTTTCGCCTCCCTTCAGCCAGTAATTCTACATGTCTAAGACATACCGCAGACGCGTACGAGTGTGCAACCTCATGCTGCTACTCGATAGATTTGGTGCTAATAATAAATGAATTCCACGCCAACTTCTTCTTGGCAAATCCTGCTTCGCGACTCTCTTACCATTGTTCAATCTCTTCACATAACGGTCTTTGGCCATGTCGCAAACTCTCATCCTCTGCTTTCGGGCCTTTCAAGGCCTTGCGGCTGCTGCTGGTATCGGCTTGGCAGCATATGGTAAGCTTTCTACACTCAATTTGCTTCTCCAGAATCCTGTTAGCTCACTCTTGGCTCTTCGCAGTTGTAAATTGGCATCTCAGGGGCCCTCATCTCTCGACGCCACCCTCAATCAGCTTCATCCTCTTCTCCTCAATATTTTCCTTCTTTTCCATCTTATATCTCGTTTTCGCGCCACGACTTGCCCCGAAAGCTGTCCACCCAAAGATTTCCTTGAGCATCGAAGCCATCAACTGTATCTTTTACTTTGCGGGATTCATTGCTGTGGCCGTCTGCCTCGGTGATCTGGCCTTTTGTACCGGCTCAGTCTGCATGGCAGGCCGTGGTACTGCGGTGCTTGCGGCGGCACAGTTTAGCTTGTGGATGGGCTCTGCCATTTTTGCAGCCAAGGCCATGGTCAGGGATGAGAGACGGACGAAGTTGCTTAGCAGGAGACGAAACACCCAGAGGAACTTTGAGCGTGTTTGACCGGGTATGGAATACATATATATTTGAGAGTATCAATGGGAAGAAGGTGGAGGCTGCAGAACGAGCCTACCTGGAGAGTCGCTTATTGGGCATATTCATCTTATGAGTAGCATGAGTTATAATGAGAAACATGGCGGACGAGAATTATCGAAGCCATCATAGAATGCTTGAGAGGCTATCTGTGCCAGCTCATAGCAAAACTACTAGAGTGTTTAATAATCGAATGAGAGATAAAAGAGAGAACACAGCGCAACGGAATCCGAGTTGATAAGGGCATATGTCGTATATCATGTAAATTACTCAGCAGTCCACGATAGTTTGTCTCCATGGCCGTCTAAAAAGGCAACTGATTTGCTAATCATGCAGCGATCCCACGAATCACATTGTATGTACAGCTCGTGGTTCTGTCTATTGCGCCTTGTCTCCAGTCACACCAGCGCTGCTTTGAGTACGGCCAGTCACCAATTCTCGCTAATTTTCCTAATTCGCTGAAAGAGGCAATCGGGACTATTTGCATGCAATTTTCAACCGCTCTGGCTCATTGGCTGGCCGCAGGCTGGGGAGTTCAACCGTGGTGCATGACGAGCTTCAGATGCGGTTAGTCAGAGTCGTTTCGAGACAACCACCTTTTTGACTTGACATGTTCGTACAAGCAGTGTGCCGTCAATATGCGGGCAAAAGCTGTCTGGTATATGGCAAGTAAAAGCCTCTTGTTTTGCTTTTAACTGCTCATGATCAGATCATGGCAGCTCTTTCGCCACACAAGACAAATTTGATGTTCTGGCTAAATCCGGGCTATAAGAGCCGGGAATGGGCCTTTTTGATGGATATACAGATACTAGAGTGCGAAACCGGCCACGGCAGGAAACGAAACAAGAGATTGATGAGGGGCTAAACGGGTTTTCCTTAGGTTAGGATTACATGTACGTGCAATTAATTAGCATCTACCCCTCCAAGAGGCCCTTTTTCTGTCCGCTGGTGAAATGACGCGAGAATTGGCGATTGCGTGCTCGGGACGGCTTCATGGGACCCCCACACTCACATTCACCACTTCGGGGTCTGCATCGGTCGAGCGCAACTCGCGTCTACCATACAATCACCAGTATTACCCCGTAATGTACATAGCAAGGATTAATAGCAATCAATCATAGTAGTCACTTTTCATGTCTTACATCCAGTATCTAGTGGCTGGGCGGCTGGACCCCGAAGCAAACTACTAAGAACGGCGGTGCTAGTGGAAGCTTGATATAAATATACTCGACCGCGCTCTTGTTGAGCCGAACTCCTGCTGCCCCCCCTTCGGCTCAATCTTTATTCCCGCGTCAGCTTTTTCTTTTTTCTTTTCGTACCTTTTGTCATCATTTTTTTCTTGTTGCTTCAACTTTGATTCACAATGGCGGACAAGCTCAGCACCAACTTTGAGACACTCCAGCTTCACGCGGGGTAAGTTGACGTCAATCTTCAAAAGTCAATTCAACAAGCGCGGGGCAGTTTGCGCATCTGTTTTTGCGCTCGACTTGCTATTCGTTGCTTTGTAACAGAGCACAAAGACTCACGATGTTGAGTTTCTGTATCTGTGTTGTGTCAAGACACTGCAACATAAAGACATGAAAACTCAAGAAAACTGATAATCGAGAGAGCATCGCAATACTAACCTCATCTCATCTTCTAGACACTCCCCCGACTCGGCTACCAATGCCCGAGCCGTCCCCATCTATGCTACTACTGTGAGCATGAATCCACGCTTATGACTTAAGCTACAACTTCGCCAGTTCCTCGCAAGCTGACCACGTCCTGTGTTACAGAGTTTCGCCTTCAACGACTCCGCCCACGGCGCGAGACTCTTTGGCCTCAAGGAGGAAGGCAACATCTACAGCCGTATTGGAAACGTGAGTAGCTCCCCCTAGTCTCTGACAAAGCAACACAAAAACTCACGAGACTCTCTTTCGCACAGCCCACCGTCGATGTCTTTGAGAAGCGGATAGCTGCTCTCGAAGGCGGTGTTGCCGCTCTGGCCACCTCCTCCGGCCAGGGTGCTCAGTTCATTGCCCTCACTGCCCTCGCCCAGGCCGGCGACAACATCGTCTCTACTTCCAACCTCTACGGCGGCACCTACAACCAGCTCAAGGTCACCTTCAAGCGTTTCGGCATCACCACCAAGTTCGTCACTGGCGACAAGCCCGAGGACATTGCTGCCGCCATCGACGACAACACCAAGGCTGTCTACCTTGAGAGCATCGGCAACCCCCGATACAACGTTCCTGACCTTGAGGCCATCGCCAAGGTTGCCCACGACAAGGGCGTTCCCCTCGTTGTAAGTGGTCATAACACTGCAGCAATCAAGCCGTGCCTCTGGAATGTCGAAAACTGACAAGCAGTAAACTAGGTTGACAACACTTTTGGTGCCGGTGGATACTTTGTCCGCCCCATCGACCACGGCGCCGACATCGTCGTTCACTCTGCTACCAAGTGGATCGGCGGCCACGGAACCACCATTGGAGGTGTCATCATCGACGCCGGCAAGTTTGACTGGGGCAAGAACGGCAAGCGATTCCCTCAGTTCATCGAGCCCTCCGAGGGCTACCACGGCCTCAAGTTCTGGGAGACCTTTGGCCCCGTCTCCTTCATTGTCCGCGCCAGAGTCGAGCTCATGCGAGACATTGGTGCCTCTCTCAACCCCTTTGCCGCCCAGCAGCTCATCCTCGGTATCGAGACTCTCAGTCTCCGCGCCGAGCGCCACGCCCAGAACGCTCTGGCCTTGGCCCGACACTTGGAGAAGAGCCCTTACGTCTCTTGGGTCTCTTACCCCGGCTTGGAGAGCCACGCTTACCACGAGACTGCTAAGAAGTACCTCAAGAGGGGCTTCGGAGGTGTTCTGAGCTTCGGTGTCAAGGGCGGCGGTTCTGCTGGCAGCAAGGTTGTCGATGGCTTCAAGCTGATCACCAACCTCGCCAACGTCGGTGATTCCAAGACCCTGGCCATTCAGTAAGTGTTTGAAAGTTACCCCAGCAACTACCTAAAGACAACTAACAGAACTCTCTCACAGCCCCTGGACGACCACTCACGAGCAGCTGAGTGAGGAGGAGAGAGTTAGCTCTGGTGTCACTGAGGTAAGCAGATTCACGACCGAATTCGCGCGAAATAAGCTGACTTAATGTTTTCCTTAGGATCTCATCCGAATCTCCGTCGGTACTGAGCACATCGACGACATCATTGCCGACTTTGAACAGTCATTCAAGGCCGCTGGTCTCAGCAACTAAGTCCCCTTCCTGGTTTGATGTAAATAAGTAACAAGCAATGATGAACGAAATGAATCCACAAGTGTCGCGCGAATCATGACAACGGATAACGTATGATTACCGAGTTTCCCATCCGAAACTGGCGCTGCGGAGAAAAAAAAGTGTAAAAAGAACGCGACGGGTGGCTTTTTATCTTTGGAACATGGGAAATAACGGGAGTCGGTGTCTGTCAAATCCAAAGCCGGGAAGCTTTACGCTTCTCGGTTATGAAATATTAGCGTTAACGCATTTAAAGCTCAAAGAGAACTTGAGATAGAGAGAGTTCACAATCCAATCGTCGTTAGAAACAGTAGTTCTAATTATGCTTTGTTTTGTCCATCGTGACTTGGATCTAGTTTTTGTGGCACCCCGAGCGTCATCTTGCTTTCCCGCTTACTTAAACCCTAGAGCGAGTTAAAATGCCCATGAAAATAACGCATGCGCCACGCAGACGGCAGTTACAATTTGCCAAAAGGTTACCTTGCAGGAAAAAGTTTCGATTGGTCTGACGGCGGTCGATCTCAGTCGGTGTGTAATTACCTCAAGCCTTGTTTTTGAAGGGCAATGAGTGAGGCCTCCGTTTAAAATAGCCGCGTTTTAAAAGGTGCTGTTACCTATCCGGGGATATCACATGTCGAGGATAGCAAAGTCCCTTACCTTACGTATAAGCTCTCTCTCGCTCAATATAGCCCATTTCGATGACTTGAACTTGATATTCGTCCATTCCAGCTCTCAACTTTTCAACCAGAGCCAAGATGAACAATGGTGCAATTGACGATGCCTTAAGCCCAGCCCTGCCTGAAATTGATGAAGCCGCCGAGACCGAAGCGGATAGCTTCTTCGCTGATGAGGACCAACCCTTACAACCTCCAGATGTATTTACCTCCATCCATCGGTGAGTGCAAGTTATGATGGAAGAGCCATTTAAGCAAACGAATATTGCATTTGTCTTCGTATCGCTCTTTTATCATCGTTCATCCTGGTTTATCAGCAATAACGCTCTTCTTGTAAATAGCATGCTAATTGGTCAGTATATGATCAAGCGTGCGAGCCCTCATTATTGCTAGCATTGGTAAGTTGATTTACGCTCAGCAAGTATATCAATCTTGCAGCAGTAGATTAACAATCCAACAGAGGATCCATACACCCTCGACCAGCTGACGAGCCCACGGGTCAACACGCTCGTGGTTCGCCCCTTAGTAGACAGGCTATATGACCCTGATGACATGTCCATAGGTTCGCTCGCCTAACTCCCTTTGCTTGTGCCATTTGCAAGTCACTGCGCATCTGTTGGACCATATCAATATCCATGTTTCTGTATCTGAGTCAAAGACGTGTTTCCACGAAAGAAACAAATCCGGATGTCCTAGCTCACATGATGGGGTGATAGTGTACTGCCTCCTGGCCAACCGTCTCCAATTCCTCAAAGAGCAAACCGCCGCCAAACACCAAAGCGTCAGCCGCGCTCGAGCAACCCTCTGCGAAATCGTCGCCACCAAGATCCTCCGCAAGCTCCATGAGGACAATTCCCCCGAAAAGGCGGGAATCGCCGGCCTGCTCCGTCTGGCCAACGTCCTGGTGCAAGGCTTCGATCCCTTCTCTGGCGCCCCCGAAGATGTAGCTCGGGCCGGCAGATACACGCATTGGCCGGTGCAAGAGCGCGGCGGCAACGAGAGGAAGCTTACGGCGCTGGAACTGGCCATCTTATCGGAGAGCAAAACCATGATGAGTTCGCCGGCATGTCTGCGAGTGGTGAATGCGGTGTATGAGGGGCAAGTCGTGTACACGCCGATATCATTCATAGATATCCTCCCGGAACATTACAAACATCACCCAGTGTCGTTGTACGATCCGCGCAAGGCACCGCTGCTGGACCACTACCGACTGATCGTGCCAAAATGGAGGAGCTTGCTCGAGTCAATACAGTTCATGGTGTTGCTGGGGCTATATATCTTGACCATGGTGAGTCGAGGTAGTCCAAGCTCTCTGAAACTTTATGAGAGTCTGTTTGCCGTTTATTCGATGGGATGGATTCTCGACGAGTTTGCGTCCATTATTGAACATGGATGGGCGGTCCACGCTCAAAAGACGTGGTCATTTCTGGACGTGACCTTCACAGTCATCTTCTGCGCCTATCTCTTTACACGGGTATATAATGTTGTTATACCCGTTGCTCAAGACACTGGCGGCACAGACTCTGCGGCCTTACATATTCTGTGCATTGCAGCTCCGGTACTGCTCACACGAGTTGCCTTCAGCCTCATGCCAGACAACATCGTCTTCATCTCAATGCACGCCATGATGAAGGACTTTCTCGTGCTGACCTTCCTCACCTTATGGTGCGTGGGAGGATTCTTCCTGGCACTGCAGTGGCTCCTGATGACGGGCCAGGGCTCAGAGCCCAAGTGGTATACAGTCGCCAAATGGCTTCTGTGGATCTGGTTCGGACTCGATGGCACGGGCATCCAAGAGTCTGTGCAGTTTCATGTCGTCTATGGCCCTGCTCTCATCGTGGCGTTTGCATTCTTGGGCAATACGTTGTTCTTGACGATTCTGGTTGCCGTGCTAACCAACACTTTTTCGCGCATTGTGGCGGCTGAAGCTGCCGAGATTCAGTTTCGTCGAGCAGTCCTCACTTTTGAATGCGTGAGGAGTGATGCCATTTTTGCATATCCTCCTCCGTCCAATATACTGGCCCTCGTCTTCATGCTGCCCCTGAAGCTTCTCGTCTCGGCACGCACATTTCACGTCGTCCACGTCGCCATCGTCCGAGTGCTCAACTTTCCCATTCTGTTGTTTATCAGCTTGTATGAGCGGAACTTGTTCAAAATTGGCGAATCGAATCGTGGCCTCAAGTCGAACCAATTGCTAAGGTGGCGCTTCACTGGCTTCAACCCGCATGGAGACATTGAAGCTGTATTTGAAGCAGATCCGCCACCAGGTGCCATGGACGAGGCTGGCGAGCTGGATGGACTGAGTGAGCTCGGATTCACCGATGATGGCATATCGAGGTCTTCAAGAGAAATCAGGAGGCCAGTGGTGTTTAGGCTAAGCAATTCGAAAAGCAGAGACGATACTTTGGCAATGCTGGGCCGAGGATGGAGTCCAGGAGCAGAAGGGATAGGACCATCTCAGGGGACTGGCGGTTCATGAGATTTCAATTATATTTGATAGTATTGAAACAAAGGCATAAGAAATAAAATAATATTGAATGAACGAATAAATACTGTAGTTATTCTAGACGAGGTCCACAGGAGCTCAAAGCTCAAAGATACATTGCTGTGGCGCTCAACCAATTACCGGCCTCACAGCGCCTAGCAGCTCACTGCTTTGGGGGAAGAAACCCAGTACTAAGCCACACATACGTCCCGCACCAGCCACTCCACCAATCCCACCTCCAACTACCTTAGATAGGCCATCTGTTTTCCACCATCGTCATCCATCTTCCCGTCCAAACATCCAAGCTAAATGCAACTCCCGCCATGGACTTGAGGATCCTCCTAAGCCTGGCCTTCGCCGCCCTCAGCGCCGCCCAGCTGACAATCACCGTCGGCCTCCCCGCCAAGCCGAACCCGTTCCTCCTGGGCCCCAGCACCCACGCCACGCTGTCCACCCTGCACAAGCGCCTCGAGGCCCCTCTGACGACGGTCAACACCTTCAACTTCCACAACGTCACCGCCGACTCGTACCTGCTCGACGTGCACTGCGCCACCGAGGCTTTTCACCCGCTGCGGGTCGACGTCGGCGAGGATGGCGAGGTCAAGGCGTGGGAGACGTATCGTGGAAATGAGTGGGCGAACAAGGGCGAGGAGGTGCCAGTGAAGAGCGAGGGCGGAGCGAGGGGCATCAGCGTCAAGGGTGCGGGATCCAAGATCTTCTTTGTGGAGAGACCGGCGTGTAAGTCCTTGACAAGTCTTTTGCTCTGCATGCTATATGGAGCTGGACTGATTGTACTGACTGATGCGCTTCCGTATAGTTTCCGTGTTCAGCATCCTCAAGAACCCCATGATCCTGATGGGTCTGGTCACGATGGGTATTGTCTTTGGCATGCCATACCTGATGGACAACAGTACGTATATATGTCTCTTCAAGCCTCAATTCTATAGGAATGAATCCTCTGCCTATGGACTGGCTAACATTGTGGCAGTGGATCCTGAGCTGCGCGCCGAGTTCGAGGAGCGACAGAAGGAGAACCCCATGAACGCCATCATGGGCAACGCTCAAGCTGGTCAAAACCCACTTGGCAACTTCGACATGGCGGCCTACCTAGCAGGCTCAGGCAAAAAGGAGGGTGTGAAGAGGTGAAATGGTGTCTTAATGGGAGGAACGTAGATAAGAGATGGGTTGGGAGATTGTACATCTATGCTTTATGATCCTTTTGATTTCAAGGCAGAGCTCTGATGAACTTTGAAAAATCTCAGGGCTTTTTTTATGTTGTATCATCAGCTTCATGCTTCATGTGATTGGCGTTATTCCGTAACGCCGTCCTCCTAATCCTAGCCAAAAACGACAATATCAAGTCTTTGTCTTGTGAATAGCTAAAAACAGACCAATCCGGCAAACAAACAAATTACCGCTCTTATTCTTTCCTCTAGCCACGCATCATATATATATAGGTATGAATGTTAACCAACACGCAGCTAGTTCACCCAGTCCACTAATTAAAAGTCACCGCCACCATCATCGTATCCGTTGTCAAACCCATTGTCATATCCTTGGTCTGAGTCGACATCTGTTAGTCAAAATTCGCATCTTCACCAGGAGGAAATCACTCACCATAGCCGCGTTCATATCCTTCGTCTTCAAAGTGATCAATCGCGTCATCTATCAGCAGACCACCCACAACACCACCAGCTAGACCGAGGGCAGCTCCTCCGGCCAAACCGAGACCACCTCCGCTCTTCTTCGCAGGCTGCGGCTGCGGCTGCTGGTAGCCATAGGCAGGCTGGCCGTAAGGCGCAGGAGGAGGAGCACCATATCCGGGAGCATACCCGCCTCCATAGGCACCAGGCGCTCCTCCGTAGGGAGCAGGAGGCTGACCATAAGGAGCCGGAGAGCCGCCGTATTGTTGCTGAGGAGGACCGTAGCCCCCGTAGCCGCCAGCGCCGGGGGCACCGGGGAAGCCGCCGGGAGACTTACCAGCGATCTTGCTGGTCAGCTTGCCCAAAAGACCTCTGGACTCGCCCTGTTGCTGCTGCGGCTGGGGTGTACCATACGGGCTGCTTTGCGGAGGAGGGTACGGGCTGGTGCTCTGCTGGCGGTACGAATCGGCAGCACCTCCGGAATAGTTGTTGTATCCGGGAGGGTTGGAAGAGGCGCTGCGAGCTCGGGCATCTTCTTCGGCCTGCATCTTGGCTGCCAGGCGAGCATCCTCGTCTTCCTGCGCCTGCCTTGATGATGAGCCTCCAAAGTTGTTGCTCTGATCGCCGTAGGGGTTCGTCTTGACATCGGACGTGCGGGGAGCGTTGTGGCCGTCGTAGCCTGGAGGAGGCCCGGAAGGCGGGGCGTCTCCGTCAGGGAAGACAGGACTGGTGGGCTTATCCCACTGTGACTTCTTGGTGTAGACGTTTACGTAGAACCTGAGAGAGGCGAGTGAGCTGAGGAATCACCGGGTTGGGAAACGGAGAGAGTCTCTGTCGTGAAGAGCCAGATGTCGCATTATTAATGACAGGCCAACATACCATTCTTTGTACTGGTCGTTCCACCGAGCGGCCCAGCCAGCGGGAACTTCGGGGGCCTTGGGCGGCGGGGGCCCTGTGGGAGGAGCGTAGTCGGACATGAGAGTAGCTTTTGGCAATAGGGAGTCGAGATGTTTGATGGAGAGGAGGAGGAGAGAGTGAGCGAGGAGAGGAGGTGGTCGTTAAAGAGGAGGAGGAGGGGTGGTTTAGCGTATGACCCCCCTGCTAACTGCTTCGGCGGCGACAACAGACGGGCCTTTCGATGGCGAAATAGGAGAGGACAGGCAGTGAATGTAGGTAGATTTTGTTACTCAGGCGAATAACAGATATCAACAGTCAATTATCCAGCACTTGAAAGATGTCATCTAACGTCTTCCAAGCTTCCATGAAATCTTTATATATACTCGACACTTGATACTTGATTTGTACCTAACGCATGCCGCCAAGCCCCCAAAAAGGTTCAGGTCCCCTAACGGATCCCCCACAGGCGGCCGCCAACCGCTAAAGCAGTGGACAGACACTCGTGGAAGCTCGCTGGAATCGGGAAATGCGAGGCGCAGCAGGACCACGTATGTGCATTTACATGCGTGTATTACATGGTACCACATGCATGGTTTGGGTGCCGGCGATCCGGGCGAGCTCCTCTATATTGTAGCCCTGATTGTGCCCAAGAGACCTAGAAGTTTAGAGTTGAACCAGAGTTGTGTTGATGTTTAAAACGACACTTGTCATGTTCCGTGCAAGTACAGGTAAGTAGTATTGGTATCGCTGCATTTGCTGTCCCATATCTTCATCACAGACAATTCTCTCTACACTCGGCGCTCTTCTCTTCTCCCCTGCCAATCACTCCCCAAGCGCAGATCCCGCCCCCCGCCATGCCACTGCAAAAGCAAGGAGAAAATATTCCTCATGCTCCGTCCGGGTGACTAAACGAACCAACACCTGATGAACGAGCCTCGGCGCCTGTCAACCCCGACTCAGCCACATAGAGGTCCTCCTGCACTGCCACGAAATCCAGTCAATCATTTTTTTCGCCCTGGGAATTGCCACATTGTGGCTCAAGCAAGAGGTTACGCCATTTGAATGCCTCTCAATTGAAACTCGGACACTTGACTTTCCGACTTCTCTTCAGTTTCGTCAAAAGCGGCCCTAAGAAATAAGAAAGACCGCATGCATAAACTATAAGCTTTTAGCCAACGACTTTAAGATATCAAGCCATTAGATAATCCGCCAGGAACGTCTCTTGTAGTCGATACCTGGTAAGTTAGTTGTAGCAGCAATTCCAAATATCTCCACCTGTTCAGTTCAGATAATTGCTTTGGAATCTTTGGTCTGTAAATCTCCAGGCTTTCAATGGCCAATGCAGCCAATGATTTGGAACAAATTAACATGAAAGATGCCTTGCCTACCATTCAAGTAGCTCAAAGTCAACTCTCGATCAAAGGAAACTTCAATAGAGATATATACTTGGAACTTATACCTTATGTCCAATTTTTGTTAACCACAAAACGTATCGCCAACTTAGTATGTTGGTTTACAAAAGCACATAGATACTCTCTCCGTAATATATTCGTACATCTCATCCATCTTCATGATACAACGCCTATATCGGACAACAAAGACCCGGACAGTCGGACTTGACATACATTCCACGTCGGAATAAACCTCATCTCCTCCGAGAACTGTCATATCCCCTCTCATCAAATTCATTTTCATTACCAATATCAACATTTCAAGATGATAACACTGGTGTTCCAGCCGAGCTATTCATGAGTCCAATCTCTAAGTAGGAATTATCCCGAGCCACTGCTCGGGGCTGCCTCCGGTGTCCGACGCCGGTCTCCGCATCTCCGTCAAGTGCCAGCCGAATACCTACCGACAACTACTACACAATGAATCCCGTAAATCAGAAACGTGGGGATGGCCCACTAGACAGTCGCTGATATGCGGAGTAATGGTAAAGAGGTACTTCAGGTGAAGATGGACATGGAGCAGACCCATGTAAACAATAGACACATATCGAGAGATAGACTTCGTGTGTTCGCTAGTAATCACCAACGTGTATTCATTCATTTCCACTCAGTGGATATTTCTTCCAGAGCAGATCTATAATAAAAGTCGTGGTGCATATAAAATCAACACACACACACAATTCCTGAATAACAAATCTCTAAACAGGAGGGCAGTTGTCCCCTTTATGAAGAGAGGTAGTAAAAAAGAACATAAAACGAGTAGACCAACTCGAGAGACGCAATCTCAACAAGTCCGCCGTTGAAGATTATTCCCACCACCGTCATTTCATCATTTGCGTGTAAATAAGAACCCAAGTCTTGAAAACATTCATTACCAATCATCGAGCCCTGTTCCCAAACGCCGTCTAATGCTTAGCCGTGACCTGATCGCCGGTCAATTTCTCCACGTAAGTTTTAGCCCTATTTGACATGTATGGTTAGCAAACTGTGGTGTATAGAGCGTATCTGTTGGGGGAAAGGGAAGTACTCACATATCTCCAACAGCAACCATGCAAATCGTCTGCCAAACGCCGAGACCAATTCGAGGAGTAACACCTCGGTAGAGACCCTTGATACCATTGTTCGAGTAAATGTAGCGGAAAGTGTTGCCGACCGTCATCTTCTTGGGTCGGTTGGGGTCGTCCTTCTTGCTCTGCATCTCAACACGGATGACCTCGATGGGCTGGTTCCAGGCGCTGAGACCACCACCGAGAGCGCTAGCAAGAATCTTCTCCCCGGGAGAGAGCTTGTCGCTCTGCTGCTTGCCCGTGGCCGAGCGGATCCAGCCCTCGGCCAGTCGGCTGAGACCGAAGCGAGATCCCCAGTTGGTCATCTGTCGGATGGCGACAGCGTTGACACCCTTGTTGATGCCGCGAATGCCCTCCTTGCGGTAAATGTCCATGAAGGTCGCGAAGGTGGACTGGGGCTTGACACCGGCGGCAGCCATCTTGTGCTGGGTGATCTCGACCGTCTTCATGCAGGTGCAGAAACCCATGGTGGCGTAGGCCTGGGCAACACCACCAGTGATGCCGCCAAGAATGCCACCGCCAAACTCAGAAGCACCCATGTAGCGAGCGTAGTACTCGGCCTCGGAGGCGACGAAGAGCAGCACAGCGCCCTTGGTGGAAGCCTCGATCCAGGCCCAGGGAATGAGACCCTGGTAGACTATCGAAGAAACAAAAGAGATTAGCCCCCGTCTTCAGCTTTCAAAAGAGAGAGTTGCGGTCGTTTTGGACTTACAGCCGAGAGGACCACCTCGACCCCAGATACGACCCAAAGCCGTGGAGAAGCCATCGCCACGGTTGGCAGCCATGGTGGTCTTGACGACCTCGAGGGGCTGGCCCAGAGTGGTGACCTCGAACATGTTGAGACCGGCGCCCAGCAGCAGGTTGGAGAACTTGATGGGCTTCTTCTCCAAGTGCGGCTTCTCCGCGATGGGAGCTTCGATAGCGGCGGCGACCATGACTTCTGGATGGTTTTTCTGAAAGGGGCCCTGACCAAGGGAATAGGGTGCTTCTTCGCAAGGGGGCGTTTGGAGATGTTTGGAAAGTTTGTAGAGAGGAAGAGGGGAGAGGGAAGAGAAGGCGGAAAAGGGGGGGGGGTTGTTGAGGCTTTGGTACTTGTACTTGCTGCTAACAGCTCCTAGAACAGAGCCGGATTGCGCGCGACAAGGCTTAGCTGGCTGACTAAGGAGGATGCGTGGAACGGGATCGGAGGGAATGCGAACAAAACAGATAAGCGGTCTTCGGAAGGGAGGTCAGCAAAGTTCGGCCAGGATAGGAACCGGGTCGAGGACCGACTTGGATGGGCTGGCTGGTTTGTTTGAGGCCCCCAATCCGTGATTGTCCGAATGCCTGTGCCTGTGCTGGTGCTGGTGCTGTGCTGGCTGGTACGGAGTACAGTACATGGAAATACATGTGCCTAGGTACGAGGGACTACGGCAGTTGGGCTTTTACACGTGCTTTTTGGGGGGAAAAGTTGGGGATACCTGGCCCTCCGATTTGCAATGTTGGAGGGGTCAAGTATTAAAACACCCGACAGCTGCAATTGCAATTGCATCCATACTTGCAGCACGAATTGGCCATCTACAGTGCAGTGCAGTGCAGTAGGGGTACCGAGTGAGACTCGAGATATCTCTGTCTCTTCTGGCTCGTCGCACCTATCAAGCCTCCCGGCGCATTACACGTTCCCTCCATTGGATTTTCTACTTGTAAGCAGGGCTCATGCACAATCACATGTGTGCTTACTTGCACAGGGCCCCCGATTCGGATTACTGCCCCCAGTTGGCTGTAATCAACCAAATTCCTGTTATTATTCGCACTACACAGCAACGGATTATCCCAAAGAAAGGAGTAAAAGATTAAAACTTTTTTTCCCATTCCTCCAAATTCGTCTGTTGTATGTATTGCCTACTATTTTCTGCTGAGACCTTTTCATCTGCCTCTGGTGGGGTCTGGCCCGCGTGGCGCAAAAGCCCACTAACTTCGGATTCGGCCACCCAAAAAAATACTCAACATGTTTGCGATTGTTGAGCTGGGCCAGCCCAAAGATCCATAAGAAAAAGCACTGCTGCAAACATCAATTTTCGGTTGGTTTAACGTTGCCCAGGAACATACTTTGATGCTAGCCCGCACGCCAAAATCCCCACCAGTCGAATACGAATAAGAAGCAGCGCATGTCCCGTCTCGGTGCACTGCGGGCCGCCTATTTGCGATGCCCAGCCCGCGGACGCTGCCAATTCGTTGAGCTAAGAGCCAAGCAAGGTCTCAAATTTTGTTCAACAACATGGCTGTTTGAGCAATGCTGCATGTACTTGGAGATACTCACGATAACGCGTCCCATCGTGCAGATGGATCCTGGGATTCATGTATCGACATGTTGCTGGCACTGACAAGGTCCGGGGTCTCTATCGCTACCGGTTGGGCGTTTCGTTCTCCGCACTCCGCGCTCCCTCCCTCGTAGAGGCATGTAGGAGTAATAATACTCCGTGCCCGTGCAAGTGCTTCCTAGAAAATCGCCGAATGCTTCATCTGCGCCGTTGTCACGGCAACTCAACAATGGTAGATGCCAAGGGTAGACCTCAGTATTCTTATCTGGTTCGTACTCGTAGCATGGGTGACCGTAATCGTAATGCCATCTACACCCTGCCATTCCAGCCTTACACAGCCGCTACCAGTGAACCCAGAATGCACGTCATTCACAACAGCAAAGGTCCTGATGAGTTCATCTTGTCTCATTACATCAATTGGAAACTAAACAGTTCCGTATATTGTACAATTAAGCGCCGTTCTGGCCGTCGCTGTGTCATCCACAGACTGTCTATATCCTAGTCGACTATCAAGCCTGCCGAATAGGCTTCCATCTCCCAACTTTTTTTCCCTTTTGCAATGCCCTCAAAGAAAAAAAAACATTCCATCTATCACACCATTTTTGTGCTTCACTGTCCTAGACGTAAACCCTTACAGCTTCTTGACAAGCTCAGCCCACTTGTCGGTGGAGAAGGACTTGGGGCGCTCGATGGGGGCACCGACAGCTCGGTCAATGATCAGCTGGGGAAGGACACCAATGGCACGAGAAACACCGAAGAGGACGGTGTAGTAGTTGGCCTCGGTCAGGCCGTAGTACTGGAGCAGGACACCGGAGTGGGCGTCGACGTTGGGGTAAGGGTTCTTGGTCTTGCCGTGCTCAGTCAAGACACCAGGGGCAATCTTGTAAACCTGGCTGACGAGCTGGAACATGGGGTCGTTGGGCATCTTGGCTGTAGGGGAATTAGCTTTTCAATTTCTTTTTCCAACGTATCAAATACCTCTTCAACATACCTTGAGCGAAAGTGCGCTGAGCAGTGTAACGGGGGTCGGTCTTGCGGAGGACGGCGTGGCCGTAACCGGGAACGACACGGCCAGCGTTGAGGGTAGACCACAGGTAGTCGGTGATGGCCTTGTCGCTAAGGTCGTCACCAATAGCCTTCTTCATCTCGGTCAACCAGTTGAGCACCTCCTGGTTGGCAAGGCCGTGCAGGGGACCGGCAAGACCGTTGAGACCGGCAGCCAGGGACAGGAAGGGAGAGCTGAGAGCGCTGCCAACCAGGTGGGTGGTGTGGGCGCTGACGTTGCCACCCTCGTGGTCGGTGTGGATGGTCAGGTACAGACGCAGGAGCTCAACAAAGTCCTCGTTCTCGCCGAATCCGAGCTGGTTGGCGAAGTTGAAGGAGTAGTCCTTGTCCTTCTGGATGGCAGCGACCTTTCCGCCCTTGAAGACGTTCTGGTAGATGCGGGAAGCAATGTTGGGCAGCTTGGCAATGAGGTCCATGGAATCCTCATAGGTGTAGTGCCAGTACTCCTTCTTGTTGATACCCTTGGCGTAGGCCTTGGCGAAGGAAGAGGTGTGCTCGAGAGCAGTGACGGCCAGAGAGAACTGGGCCATGGGGTGCAGGTCGGTAGGGCAGTGGTCGATGAGCTCCTCGACGAACTTGGGGATATCGGAGCGGGCAGCCCACTCGGCGGACAGATCACGGACCTGCTGCTCGGTAGGGACCTCGCCGGTCAGAAGGAGCCAGAAGAGACCTTCAGGGAGAGGCTCCTTGCCACCGGGAGCCTTGGGGAGGATCTCCTGGCACTCAGGGATGGTCTTTCCACGGAATCGGATACCCTCCTCGGCGTCGAGAACGGAACCCTCCCAGACGAGGGACTTGATGCCACGGGCACCGCCATAGACCTGGTCGAGGGTGACCTTGTCGACGACCTTGGAACCGTGCTCCCTGAAAAGAGAGGGAATAACGTTAGCAATGCGAAGACAAGCAACTACCGGAGACTGCGGCTCTGCTGAGGCTATTGGGCTTCACTTACTTTCGGAGAGTCTTGATCTGCTCAATCTTCTCGGGGAGAAGCTCGGCGAAGCGGTCCTTGAGGGACTACACGGCGCAAGACAGTCAGCTTCCATTCAACCTATTTCATGTCTTTTTTTTCTTTCCAATCCCGTCTTCCTGAAGCTTCGGGGACCAGAGCAACAACCGCGATGTTTCTTACCTGAGCCTTGGCGGAGTAGCAGCGGGTGGCGTTGAAAGCCGTGGCCCGGGCAGGGGCTCGCAATGAAGCCCTCAGGGCAGAGTTGCTGAGACGGGTGACGGAAGCCATTGTAAAGAATACTTGGGTATAGAGGGAGTAGAGGCAGAAAAGAGGATACGGCGGATGGGGGGTGGCAGAGGTTATAAAAAGCGCAATGCTTCCGTTACCACGGCAGGAAAAAAAAAATTAGGCCGGCGGTTCCTAGCAGCCTCGGAGGCTTGACAAGGTGCAACTTGGCTACTAAGGCATGGGACCCTCTGTTGACCTTAGCTCGAAACTGGATAAGCATGCAGGGCAAAAGTTACATCACCGGCCAGCTCCTCTGCGCTCCAGCAAAGTACGGGTACTCGTAGGGCAGCGAAAAGTACCTCCGTGCTGCGGCCGAGAGTGCGGCGGGCGGCGGTAGCCTCTGGTCAACGCAACAAGAACGGACATCTCGCTCCCCCACCATCCGACACTAAAACTCCCCCAACCATCTCCATCTCCCCGACAAGAGGCCAGATGGCCCGGAAATCAATCTGAACCTCGGAAAAAACGCAGTCAGATTGCCTAATCGAGTAGTCCCAAGAGCTGTATGAGGGAGAATCACGAGCACATGTGGATGAAGTACAGCATACAGAGGAGGCTGAGAGACATTTTCTTTCCTCCCTAGATTTTAACGACATTGGTTTCTAAAGAAGAGGCCCTCAAACAGACTACTGATATATCCAATTCATGATAGATCGAGGCGGTCAGCCTCCCTCTGTAAGTCATTGGCTCCTGGTAGCGAGTGAAAAATGACGAGATTGTGACGGCCTGTACTCCGTATGCAGTGCATCTCAAGCGCCTCCAATTATTAGAGTACACGACCGCTCAGCAGCGATGCGCATAGATAACCCGCAAGCTGAATTGTAATTGGCGGAGAGTCTCTTGCAAGCCCTTCCAAGCACAACATCTGCAAAGCTTTATGTATTTTCCCTCGTGCCCCCTGCGATGAAGTTGTTTCACCTTGTTGCGATAATTATCAGATCAAATTCTTTACCGCAACCGAATAGCCGTCCGTGTAAGTCGATGCTCCCTTCTGCCGGAAAGGCCAAGACGTCATGTGATGAACAAGCCGTTCCGGGCTGCCGACGAATCCCTTTCCGCCGTAGAGCGTAGAGCAGAAATAGGTAGCCTCTCCAAATGTCATGACATAAGTGCGTCATCGTCATCGCCAGGCTAGATTCATCATGAGCACCTGCACAAAGAAAACATCACGCCCACAGCTCTTTGTTCAGGACAATAGAGCAGAATCCTATGGAGCCTTTGACCACAGTACATTACGGATAAACCTCGCTTCGCCTCCTGCTCATTTCCGGAAAGGAAAAATTTTGCATTGAGCACAAAGCAAGAAAAAAGTGAAAAGCAAACATTGTTCGGTACGTACCAATGTTGGTAGCCTGACCCGAGTAAGGGAAAGAGAAAATACACTTGCAGCCCTATCAAAGAGTACTTTTGCGCCAACGCAATTTCATCCATCACACAAGTACTGCTCCTTAGCCATCCAAGTACCGTCTCATCAGGCATGACCCGTATTAGGCCCAAAAAGTCACGCCCAAACGCGGCAAGCTGCAAAGTTTCAGTAGCGGGCTTTGTTCCCTGCTAAATCTCTCGCGACCCGCCCCTCTTCCCTCCTTTCAATTTCTCCTCCTACATCTCCATCGCCACCCAAAAAGGTCTGCGAGCCTCCCGCTTCAGATTCTTCTTCCATCATCTCGCGCACCCTTTGAATCGTATTTTCGCATCAACATCCCCCTCTAGGCCGACCGAAAAAGAAAACAAATAATCCTTTTAGACAGGCTTGTGGGCATTTCGCCTCCAGCCCCTGTGATATACTCTCGCGTGTGCGCAGCTCCATTGCGGCAGTAGAAGACTTTTTTTCTTTTCTCCTCGCGCGCTTCAATCAGTCACCGCGTACATCGTACTTTTGAGATTTGGTTTACTTCGTACAAACGATCGGAAATCTCCTGCTTCGTACAGTGTCGCGTCGTTTATTGTAACACAAGGCCTTTGATCGATAGTACTTGGGAGGAGAGGCAGCATAGACATCAGCCGTACGACTTGTTTTGACTGAGAATCTCCTCACACCAAGTGATTCACCGGACCAGCCAAAGAAAAGGAGATTAAAAGACAGCTTGTTTTTCTTTTGTCTGCATCACGTCCCAAAAAGAAGGGTTCATCGTACACTAGCACCGACTAAATCTTGCTGAGACTCTGCCGCGGAGGATCTGTTGGAACAAGACAAAGAATTTGCTTCCAGCCCCAGGTCCCAACCATGGCGTCTGCAGTAACAGACTTGGAAGCTGGCCTACAGGCCATGCTCAATTTGAAGCCACCAGGTGTATCCGGCTCTCGTATTACTAGCCTCACGTCTCTTTGCGTCGCCAACATTCAGGTAAGGCGTTTTTGAACAGATTTTTTCTTCCAACATGCGTTGTTGAGCGACCCCATTCCTTTTGCTGACACGGCTCCCTTGCAGTCCGAATCTGTCCTCATTCAAAAAATCTACACACACTTCAAGAAAACTCCAGGAACACACAAATTGGGCGTCCTCTACGTCGTAGACTCTGTAACCCGCAAGTGGCTTGAACAAGCAAAATCTCAGGGTCAGCCCATAAACAGCTCTGCCCAGGATGGCACGTATGCCGCTGGAGTGCACCGAGTAACGGAACTGATGCCTGTTTTGATGAATGACATTCTTCAGTCTTGCCCAGAAGATCAAAAGGTACGTGTAATTCGAGTTTTAATCTGTATCGGTCGGGTGAAATCACACACGCATACACATACACACACATACAGCGCTCCCGCTCGTAGGCGTCTGAACGTGCGCTTTGTCTCGTTGATATCTGGCATATCTGGTGAACCGGAAGCAAGACAGACCCCTGCACTCGTTTTTTGAGGAACCAAGTCTACGAGTGCAAGTCAGCATTGCTTTGTTGGTGGTCATCAGCCGCCTCTAAGAGCCGCCTCTAGGAAATTTCCACATGACATCGTATCTGAAGGACTAGTAACTCACATTTCTCTTCTCGCCTTGTAGGAAAAGATCAAAAAATTGCTTGATATCTGGGAAAAGGGCCAGACCTTTCCCACATCCATGATAGAATCATTCAAGGAGAGAGTCAACGCTCCCTCACCACCAAGTACGTCTCCTTACATGCCGGCATGGCGCATCACAGTCCTCCTCGAGAGACGTGATGCTCCCGGCCAGGCTGAACCAGAATTCCTATTTGAGCGAGCTTTTCTAACGTCAACACAGAATCCACAACTCCCCCTGGTAGCCCGCCTGCTGGATTGGCAGCTTCACTCCAGAACCAGGCGCAGAACAAGCCTGCACCAAACGGCTCGTCCATCTTGGAAGCCTTGGCTAATATTGCTCGCCAAAACACCTCGTCTGCACCAAGCAACCAATCCCTCCCAGCTCCCGCCGCATCATATAGCATGCCTCCCGCTACTTCCAACGCCCCCCCAGCTTCCGCCACTCCCCCAGGACTATCACAGGTCCTTGCTTCATCGCTCCCACAGCCTCACCAGTCGTATCCCCCGGCTGGACAACCCGTAAATGTGTCGTCTCTGCCATTCTCGTTGACTCAAATGCTTGGCCAAAATGCTCCGATGCCAGCCGGTGCGAGTAACCCATCCAACCCATATGCGGCAGCGTCTGCAGCGCCTCCCGCCTCAGGAGCCGGCGGAGCTGGTTTAGGACCGGACGTACAGCAGCAGATTATGCTGATCAAGGCTCTCGCTGATCAAGGCGTCCCTTTTGATAAGATTCCCGCTCTCATCCAGAGCATGACTTCTGCCACTGCAACTGGAGGGTATCCGGCAGCGCAACCTCCCGCCCCTGTCCCCACTGCCCAAGGCACCTTTCCATCGGTTCAGCAGCCATGGGGTGCGGCTGCTTCGGGCCCTGCGCCTGACCAGGGCTACCAGGACAACGTAAGGTCTCCTAGATATCGAGGCCGTTCACGCTCTAGATCACCTGAGCGCGGTTGGAATGCCCGCGGTTCTCCACGTGGTGGACGTGAATATGGCCGTAACTCACCTCCTAGAGGACGCATGGATGATCGAGACCGCAATGGCCGAGGAGGAAATGATTACCGCCAGCGTAGCCCTCCTCGTGCACGCCATGGACGAAGCCCTTCTCCCTCCCAAGAGTTCCAGCAGGAGAAGTGGGTTGAGTTCGATCCAGCGCTTCCATCTGGCACCATCAAAGTTCTTAGTCGTACCCTGTTTGTAGGAGGTGTTACGTAAGTCTACCACTTTCTGCAGGATAAGTTTGATCGTATGCTAACCAAGTACACCAGTTGCTCCGAAGCCGAGCTGCGTGGCATCTTTGGCCGTTATGGCACTGTTCAGACTTGCATTGTTAACAAGGACAAACGCCATGCCTTTGTCAAGATGTTGACACGCCAGGACGCCGTTAGGGCGAAGGATGCAATGGAAGATGCAAGGGGTCTTGAGTATCCCCTTCGTGTAAGTGCAAGCCAGCCATTGTATTGTGTTATTAGTAACGTACTAACTCCGATTACTAGACCAGATGGGGCGTTGGATTCGGTCCTAGAGACTGCAGCGATTACTCAACCGGCATCAGTGTTATTCCCATCCACAAGCTCACCGACGCTGACCGAAAGTGGATGCTCACTGCTCCGTACGGTGGAAGCGGAGGCCGGCCCATTGAGACGGGCATTTGTGTCGAAGAGCCCGACATTGAAATCGGTGCCGGCGTTTCGTCCAAGGCCATCAGCCGCCGGATGCAGACAGACAAGGGCGGTAGCAACGGTCCCAAGTCTACACGCCACCGCGACGACGATACACGCTGGCGTCGAGGCCGAGACGATGGCCCCGGTCAGATGGATCTTGATGGTCAACAGCAGCAGAACAGCATGGGCGGCTTCCCCTTTGGCATCGGCACCTTGCCTAACGGCATGCCCAACTTCCCGACGGGCTTCCGATTCCCAGATCCCAACACTGCTGGGAGGACCTGATCGATTTGACTTTTGCGACACTTGAGTGGTAAATTTGATTTCTACGCCCTCGGCAATTTGCGCCGACAGGTTCGGTTCGGCTGAGGGCAACAGCGGCATCAATCAGGCTTGGTATGAATGGCGTCTGGCGAACGGGAGGGACCCCTCTGGGGAATCGGAAACTGCTCCACGACCTTGCTTTTGGTCTGGATTGTACAGTCTCGTCATTGGCGATAGATGTCTCGTTTGTTTGTTGTTTTTTTATTTCCTTTTATGTGGACGTTTTACACAAATGGGGAGGCATCTTCGTGCTCTGAATCGGATACCTATTAGCTAGTTACTAAAAGTTAACTTTATATGTTTTATATCTATCTTGTGTCTTTTTCGATGTGATGTCTGTGATATGTCTGGCCATCTACAAGCCCAGGGGAAATTACCGTCTCTTTGCAGCATCTAGGGAAGAGGCTGTATGATCTAATTTAGTGAATACGAAACAAGTAAATATAAGGAAACATCAGGAATAAGTTGGATTTATAAAGACTCGAAGACAACAAAAAAGGCAGTCCTCGTACAACTTCCAACTTGCTGTCTCGATGGAAATGCCTACCCTGTAATCACCCAAATTTCACAAATTTTATTGCTAGACTCACACCAATAGAATTGAATTGATTCAGATAGCGAGAGACTTGGTTTGTTTACCTGACAGCAGTTTAGGCTACGGGATACAGACAACGGGATCATCTACTCCATAGTTTGTCTCACTGGAGTTCGTTGTATCATTCCAAGCGAAACGGACCGTCATCCCTACCTAGTAGGTAGGACTAAAGGAATGGCCCGGAATGCAAATTACATGTACTGTTTACTGTAGTCTACAGTACAGAATACATTTTCATAGGGAGCTACTGTACTGATACTAACTCAGGTAAATTAGTAGGCTTTGCACGCCGAATTATGGAGAGAAAATAACACTTGGACAATGAGGCAATTACGTCGAGCTACCAGGGGCCATCAACGGGAAATTGCTTGCGAGGTTTTTTTTTTTTCTTTTTGACATAAACGGCCCGGGTGCTTCATGTATGAGGCTTTTATTTTCCCGTTTCTTACATTTCATTTTAATGAGCTGATCTACATAATACCAATGGGGTGTCTGTGCACACGACTAAGCTGGATATGACGACGAGACACAAGAGCAAGGCCAAAAAAAGACGACTAGGTTTTTGCGGGTTTGGTTGGAGCGTAGGGTAAGACGAGACTGGGCACGCGAGCGGCTACGAGTACAGTATGAAGGACTAGTTGAAACGATGGGTGTTGAACTCTTTGGATAGGTACTACGAGTACTAGACAGGACCCGGAGTGGGCGAATTCACTCGATGACACAACATGGGAATAGTAGCACCTGGCACTTACAGCAGCATGCTCCTTTCTTTCTTTTTTCTTTCGACTCCTAAGAAGCCCCTTGAGAGTTAGGGAGGTGATTATGCATGGCTTTTGTTTACTTGGATAGAGGACCTTCGGCCGTTTTAGTGCCGCCGCCGAAGAGCTGAAATCTCTGATAGAAAATTCTACATCTAGGAGAGAAGATGCTCCGTACGAGATACGCTGCCGTATGCACCCCGTACTTGACTCTCCATCTTCCCCAGTTCCCCTTCAAAAACCCCGTTCAGCAGAGCCCCATTGAGCCCTCGGGGAAAAAATTACCAGTAGGAAGGAAAAAAAGGCTGCAGACAGAGCCAATTTGCTTAAATCATCTTTCCGGCCGGGAAGTCGCGGGAAAATGTGGATCCCAAAAATCAGCGTAGCAACGCGCCTCGTTTTTCTCTTAATTCACGCAAGCAGAATCGAGAAGGAGGAGGAAGGCCCTTATTTTTTAAACAATTAAGAATACGTGAAAGTAAAAATTAGAGTTATTTTGTTAGGGCGCGGGTCAATTTGGAGAATTAACGGGGGCGTCGGCCGGGTAAAGAAGAAGTAGTGTGGTATCATTGGGGAGTTTGGAGAAGTTTTGTTTCGTGGTGTGGTGGATGCTACCCGAGTTTTCCGGGGAAGCCGAACATTCTTTTTCTCTTTCTTTTCTGTTGCGTGGGTTGTTTGAGAGATTGGTTTGTGTTAGGTTGAAGGCTTTTGGTCAATTCATTTGTGGCACACTTCCGCGATGAATTGGACGAGAGTGGCCAAGGCTGGATGTGGAGGGCAGAGGGTTGGCTGTGGTTGGAGAGGCAGACGAGTAGACAAAGGACAAATGGTGCTTGACTTGATCTGGCCTGTTCTCGTGTTTCGTAGCTTCTTGTTTCAAGGAAACCTATTCTCTCTCGCCTCATTGAGTTGGTTCAGAATATGGCTCAAAACACGGAAGGGTGTGTATCCGAATAAGTAAGGTAAGACGTATATCCGCGGTGATGCATGCGGCAAAGATCCCCCAAAGGTTTTATTCCAAGCAAATTGAAGATTCGGTGGCCTTGGGATATCACTTATTAACGTTATGTTAATGTCATAGTCAATGCTGTGGTATACTTGTTGTGGCCAAGATGCTTTAGGCATCGAACCAGATGGTGTTGCTGGTTGGACTGCGTGTTGTTGAACTCCACAAGGATTCCCTCTTTCTGTGCTCCGGTAGAATGCTCACAAACACAAGAAAATCATTTAAATGGTAAAAAGGAGCCGTAGAAAGACGCAGGACAAGTAAAACACTAGAAATCGCCTCTCCGGTGGCGGCATAGCAGATGGATGAGACACACGGACCCAACATCACAGAAGCTACGAGCACGGAGTACAAGCAGAACTTTCAACATCAGCATAGTGTCCACTCATTGCAGCTGCGTCCCCACCAAAAGAAGCTGCAAGAGGCGAGGCGAGAGCTTCCACCCATTCTAGAGCGTCGGGCTGAAGTTCCAAGTGGCGCCAAAGGGGGCGTACTCGGGAGTATTTTTGCCACAGGAACGGGACTTTGCCGACTGGTAGCGTACTGTACAATCCCATAGGTTCGAGTGATTACTATCTATGTACTACGGTACCGAGCTCGTTGTTGGCAGGATTGAGAATGCAGGGTTCGGTTTCAATAGCCGTCACTTTTGTTCCTCGGCTTTGAGACCACAAGTGGTAAGAATGCCTCCTATTCTCTGCGTTTTCCTTGCTTCGTATCTGTCTGAACAGGTACAGCAATATTCAATATTACCTGTATCATTTACTACCTGGGTAGGTAGTATGTACTCCGTATATTCGGGGAGAAAAAGAGACCAGCTCAGAGGGTCCATATTGCTGCTGGCCATCCCTCGGTTCCCAGAACTCGCCAATGGCAGCAGCAGCATACCGACGAAAATAGCGCTTTCTGAATTGGGCATTTGGTATTGACTGTACATGTATCGAATCTTGCAGAGCCAATCAGTCTCGAGCTGCTGATTGCGGGTCTGTGCCAGCTGTCTTCGGCGTTCGGTAGTCGGCCGCAGGCAACCATGTAAGAGGCATGTCCGGACTGACTAGCCAGAGCATCACGGGATCCGGCGCCTATGTAAGTACTACTCCTGCCTTACCATCGTTAGGACTCGGAAATACGTACATCCAGTAGTATAGATTGATCCCTTTTCTGCCTTTCTCGATCCCATCGCCCTCGCTTTGCTGCTCGGCTCTGGGCAGAATCGGGGCGCGGGAACGCGAGCCTGGGCAAAAGACGCAGCCAGTCATCCAGTCCAGCGATCCCTGGGCGATTCTGTGCTGTTCTCGATTGGCCACCCCCTGACCTTGACCCGGACGTTCTTGGCAGCGGCTTTTCCACGGAGCCGCCAACTGAGCTAAGCTGATGAGGTAATGGGCAGTGGATTGAAGAAAAAAGGAGCAGGCTGGCCAGCAAGCGAAGCTGCAGTGCTTTGGATTGGGCCGACGGCGCAATGACGCATGGCAGACCGCCGTCTTCTCGTGCGCTTCCATGCGTCTCTCTGACTCTGCACTGCTGCGCTGCTGTACTTTACGCGTTCTGTAAATTACTCGCGCCGCTGATGGCGCTGATGCCCGTGCAGTTTGCTGCTGTGCTGTGCTCTACCGCAGTCCAGGCTCTTACCGTACTCTCTCAGTCTCTCCCCTGAGATGGATGCTGTCAATGCTCTTTTACGACCAAAGTATACATCAGACGACGGACTGTTGAGCTCTGTTTTTCTTCTCTCTCTCCATCTCGTAACCCAAACTCGCGTATATGCAGACAGCTCCGTTGCCGTCCTCGTTAATCGCCCAATTTGCGCTGCCAATTTCCCTCTTCCCAGTCCCCAAGCCTCTGATCGATCGTGGAGAAAAACCGCTGAAGGGTGCCCCCCCGAAGACAGACAGGCAAGACGAAGACGAAGAAGAAAAAAAGGCCAGCGCACGTTGGCGCAATGACCTTCAAGCGAGCCCAGAACCCCTTGCTCTACCAGGTATATCGTGGCTACGGTAGGGGGCTTGCAGGAAAACATACGGCCAGAACCACACAGTACGCTTGACGATGAGCAGGGACGTGCGGACACTAGGCCGGGGCTGAACCCATGCCCTGATGGACCTTGGAGAACGATTTTTCTCCGTATCGCAGGTTCCGCGTGCGGTGGTGGACGATCGCTTTTTTTGCTTCGTTTGTGACATGGCATGGGCGGTTATGTCACTTGGCAGTGTACCCGTAAATGGTATTGCCTGTCAGCCGTTTGATGGACCCCCGTGATACCATCTGCGGTGGTAAGTATTCGTACTCGTAGACGGTTTTGTGTACCGTTCTGTACTGGTAAGTGTTCCAGTTTGTTTCATTGCTCAATCTTAACAAAGCACTACCTAAAATTTCGCCCATTGAACCAAGTATTACGCCTCATCATCAATACTGGCCCCCTTTCCAGACCGTCTTGGCAGCTCCAACATGGAGATGCTCCAGTTGAGAAAAGATGGAGTTGCATAATATGGAGAAACTGGAGACGCACCTTTTCAGCTCAGGGTCTCGTGGATTCCTTCTTACTCGAGTCGTAGTACCAAAATATACGGAGAACGGAGCGCCAAGTAGCGGTATATTCAAAGACGAATTCAAATCACTGGATCCCCCGAATGCAATTCTGTGCCAGCCAAGACCGCCCTACGGCGTCGTTGTGGCTTCACCCCCACACGGCGGCTGGAAAGAGGAACTTTCCAAAAAGAAATCCCTCGTCTAGCCGGGGGAGACGTCGGTCAACGCTTATGGGAAAGGGGCCAAGATGTGAGTTGTGCTGTGTTTCTGTAGTGTCTCTGGTCGTTGGTACGGCTGAAGCTGTTGGTGAGACGTGTAGATTACGAGCAATTGCCATTTCATCGTTTATGACAGGATGATTCTATCTGCTGGCAGGGTACGAGTGCCTACTTACTGCTTTACTTCCTATCCATCGTCCATTGCCCATTGTACTGTGTAGCTGTGTAGACAAACTTCAATTGGTACTATCGAGGCCGATATCAACCAGCGTACGTAACGTGGCTGGCTGGATTTCGTCACGCCCGATGCCTTGCAGCAGCAGAGACAGACGCAAGGAGGCGAGACCATTTTCGCCCGCTGCCGAGATGCTGCAGAAAAACAAGGATCGATTGAGTGATGCCTGGATACGGACGGGCCTTCCTTGGCCACTCTAGCATCAGCCGAGCAAAAGACACAACGACTGTTACAAGCCTCTAATTGCGTGCATTCGCCATCGAGATGCAAGCGCGGCAGTCGTGCTCCGTAACGTTGGGCACGCTAAGGCAGCCTTTTGTGTGCTGCAACAATAGCAGTTTGGCCGATGCTCGCATTCACGCCTCGTTCTAGAATGCCCGCAGAATGTCTTGGCGGGCTGCATCTGTTTTTCTTGGCCCCATCCTCTACGGTACGCCAGTGGCAAGCAAAAGTATGATACTACCTGGTACACAGTAATCCGTATGCGCAGACCTTTGGTTGGCTGGCAGAATGTACAGAGGAAAAAGGAATACTGTAATAGGTATGTTGCCAGTCTGGGCATTCCACCACATGCGGCAAGGCCGAGCTGAAGCCATCTCGATGACGTAGCGTGAAAAAGGATATGCCATGTGAAGGCGTCTTCTCCCTTGCTCAGCTCCCCTTACCGACCGACACCGATCACGATAAACTCAGCAGAATAACATTGCCTGAACCGGAGACCCGGCCGCCATTCTTCATTTCCAGGCCCCCCGTTCCGTTCCCGCGTCCCTTCTTCTCCGCGGCTTTAACCCCAAGCGAAGGGGGAGGAGACCCCCCAGAAAAGGAAATCTCGGTATCGGTATATCGGTGACGGCGCTTCGCGGGTCCGGCATTTCACTATTTGCTTTTGCTTTTTTTTAAACTGTCTCTCTATCTCCCTTGCAGTTTGATCGTTTTTCTTGGCCCCCTTCTTTGCCATGTTGATTTGCTTTGTCATTGGGGGCTATGATGGAATCGTCGTTTTGCCAAGGCCATTTTGTCGCACTTTGCGGATGCCACGGTAATTAAAGCTGAAGGATTCAGATTAGGATGCTCATTACTGTAGGGAAAAAAAAAAGCCGTGACGGGTATGTGCACCAACACCAGGGATGCTGAGACACCGCAAACAGCAAAGATTCTGGCATTGCTAATACACGGCCCCCGTCTCGGTGAATCAATTCAATTCCATCATGTACGGAGTATACGTGTATATCTTGCTGCTATCAGCTTACTGTAGTACCTTGGGTCTAGTACTGCCGGAGCTGAACTAAGACTGAAGCAGTCAAGTCCGAGTATAGCTACGCGTACGCTTATTGCGGCCGCTGCAGCTACGAAGGTAGCATTACTCCTTTACACGTACAGCCGTATGCTTTGAAACGACGCCAGCTCAATTGAACTGAGTGATAAAACTGCCATTGCATCGCCAATTGAGCACCAACACCAGGTAAAGCAAGACGCCTTTTCATGCTATGCTGGGGCCAGATACCAAAAAGACAAAAGTCGCCAAGGAAACACCAAAATGTAATTTCACCCAAGTGCCATGTTTCGCAAAGCTCCTTCGAGGCTAGCGTGCTACGGAAAACACTCATAACATTGATCAGAAGTTTAAGGTGGAAAAAAGTCTCTCGCCTCAGCCGTTGCCTGTACCTAGAGTTTGTAGCTGTTGGGCGGCCGTTGACCTGACGCTACATCGTTGACCTGAGGGTACATGCCGGCGTCGGGTGGGGCCAGTGTGGCATACGGTGCTGCTTAGGGGCGCTCGAGCGCTGGAAAGCCGCTAGAAAAAGCCGGTGCGCTGTTTGGGACGAGCAACAAAGTGAAGCCGCGGCGTGTTCCCGAGGCAAGCCACCGGCCAGCGAATGGTCGGGGCCTTTGATAGGCGTGCATGTGGGCGCGGTTTATACGGCTAGCGGCAAGGAGATCCAATGATGGCTGCATCCGGGGCCATGCACGATGGACGGGAGATGATGGCCGTTGACAGGCTGCCGTGTGTAATTGAATGACTCTGTGTGTGTCTGTTTGGTCGATGATGATGACGATGACGATGATGCTGCTCGTGCTGTTGCTGTTGGTGCCACTAGTGGTGGCATTTGAGGCACACAAGTAGGAGGCACTAACGGTCGCTGCAGATGCATCTCAACGCCTACATGTATTCATCCAATCAGTCTCACTTGGCGTGCGACAGGTACAGTTGCGCCTTCGGAGGAACTCGACAAGTTGCAACGATAACACTGTATTCTGTAAATAGGCATTATCACTACCAGACGTGTAATTGCGATAATTACATAGCATGTACATAGCTGTATTAGAGCATCCATGGTAATAATACGGAACAATGCCGGTGCTCCTTATTCATCTTATGCTTACCTACCTGGTACTTGTATTAATATCTTTAGCTTCAGCCAATCGCCATGAGTACCACCCATCAGCAAAAAGTAGAAGCTACACCCCTTCAAGGTTCAACTGCCCTACAAACGACTAGTCAATGTACAAACACACAGGTAAATCGGTGCCAAATCCTGGTCGTCCGGCATCACGACAAGCGATTCCGATGACATGGTCGTTTGACGAGGGCAGGGCAAGGCCGAAAAGCGCAGGGAGCGAACGTGCGAGCTCGCAGACAGCAAACAGGGCCTTGGCGTGGCTTCTTTTCCCACGGAGTCGATCTGCCGAAGCAAATCCGTTCCCTGCCCTGCCTTGTCTGGTGGCTTCGTCATGGGGGGGGGGGGGGGGGCGGCGGGAAGAAACC